>NW_007016346.1:204159-262810 GCF_000164805.1 Carlito syrichta
AAAAAAAGGAAAGAAAAGCAGCATGTTGCCAACATCTAGTTAGCTAGAAAATCTCTGTGTACCTGTACCAGAGCCAGATGTTGGCACATCTGGGACTCCAGCTGCTGCATAAGCATTTTCTTTGAACCCGAGGATGTGGAAATCAAGTTCCTGTAGGTCACTTCCTCTCTGTGTGGCTTCACCCTTTCACACTCCTAACATTTCCCCATGCTGGCATCTCATTCAGCCAATCCAATAAAGACGACCTGCTCCGGACCCTGGTCCCAGCTCTCAGAGGTGAGAAGCAGTTAATGATAGATTGTGTAACACTACTTACACATCTGAAAAACTGGCCTCTTTCTTAAATATGGGATCCCGTATAAAATACTATTCGATGTGTACCCTATCTCTTTAACGCTTAAAAAGTTCACAGTTGCAGAAGGGCAGGAGTTGGCAAACTTTTTCTGTAAAGGACCATATCATAAACATTTTAGGCTTGCAGGCCATATGTTCTCTGCGGAAACTATTCCACTCTGCCACGAAAGCACAAAAGCAGCCACGGACAATATAGCGATGAATAAGCACAGCTCTGTGCCAATAAAACTTTATTTACAAAAACAGGTGGTGAGCTGCAGTTTGCTGATCACTGGTTCAAAGCGATATGCTACTGGAATTTGCCAGCATAGAGGGTCTGGTCCGCCTTGGACTCGCACCAACAATGGGGCCACTGGATAGCTCGATGGAGGTATCCATTGCAATTAATCAGTCTTTACGAGGAAACTAAAGGGAAAAGGTTACTTGTAGATTATCTCAAACTGTGAAAATATTTCCGCTACAAAACCCAGAGGCTCAAAGTCTACATTATAACCTTTTCTCAGCTTTACCGAAGCACAGAGGGCAACCCTCTGAAGTGTTTCTCCTGCATAGTCTCTTTCTTGGCCATCTTTGTGTCTTTGAAATTCCTGAAGATCCCAAGGAAGAGTCCTGTTTGCTACCCTGGGTCCACCCTGACCGCCTCATCTGCCACCCCCAGCACCATCCACCCACCCACCTCAGCCGTTGCATCTTCTCTCTGGCATCTCTGACCCTCTTTACATCTTAAATGAGACATGTTGGCATCCGCTGTCTTTCGAAATTCACACTATCCCTTGCCGTTTCTTCCACAGCAGCAGTTTTTGCAGACAGGCCCAGAGTGGGGACAGAGCTTGGTGGAAGCCAGGTGATCATCTTTCTGAACACCCATCTACTCTACCATCCAGGAGGGACTCTCATCCAGCCTCTCTGCTGGAACTGCCTCTGTCTCGACTTTTGGCCACAGGTAGAAGGAAGAAAAGAAGCAAGTCAGCAACCTCCTTCTCAGGTGATCTCTATAGCTTGCAAGATGCCACCTTTCTATCCCACCATCTACCAGGCAGGTGGAGAAGCAGCATCCATGGAAATGAAACTGCGCATACAGTGAGAAGAAACTTGCAAAGTTTGGGCTGGCCCATTCTTTTTTTTTTTTTTTTAGTTGGAGTCTCACTCTGTCGCCCAGACTGGAGTGCAGTGGCCACTCCCGGCCACCGCAGCCTCGACCTGCTGGGCTCTGGCGATCCTTCCGCCTCAGCCTTCCGAGTAGCTGGAATTACAGGCATGCGCTCCCACGCCCGGCTGATTTTTTGATTTATTGTAGAGATGAGGTCTCGCTGCCCAGGCGGGTCTCGAACCTGCGGGCTCAGGCAATCCACTCACCTCAGTCTCCCAAAGGTGCGGGACTACAGGCTGAGCCACCGAGCCCGGC
Organism: Carlito syrichta; assembly: GCF_000164805.1. NCBI lineage: Eukaryota > Metazoa > Chordata > Mammalia > Primates > Tarsiidae > Carlito > Carlito syrichta. The sequence goes on from NW_007016346.1 coordinate 205,919, forward strand.
TAGGGCTGGCCCACTCTTAAGAGCATCCAGCCTGTCACTTTCCGTATCTCTGTGATGAAATGATCTTCACAGCAGCCATGAGGACTTGGGTGTGAGTGAACAGGTGCACAGAGCGGGGTCAGTCAGGGACCAGGAGATGGAGACACTCAACACGGACAACCAGTCTGCAGCTCCAGGGAAGGCCCAGAAAGCAGTCCTGGGCCTCCGACCTCCTACCACCAAGGGCTGGTGAAGACCCTCAGGTGGTGATCTGGAGCTGGGGTTGGGATGTGTGAGTATAGACTGCCATAGGTAAAGGAAGGAAGAGGGCTCTGGCCACGGAGGAATAGATGCTGTTATCAGGGTCCCACTCGGCAGGGCACACACTGAGGGCTCAATTCCTTCTTGATTGAGCACAGCCTCTAGAAATCCAGCTTCCATTTTTTTATCTGATGCAATTAAAAGTCTCACCCAGCACTGACAAGTGTGACCTCAGGGCAGACAGTGGGAGGGAACTGATTTCTCCTGATCCCAACAGCAAGGACAAGAATTGGAGGTGTTGGAACTAGGCTAGTATTTTCGCTCTGGCACCAACACTATGACCTTGCGTAAAATCTGGAGCCCCAGTGAGCCTCAGCTTCCTACTGAGCATGCAGAGAATGATCATTCCCATCTTGAAGGCTGGTGTAAAATGATGAAGTGGACTTGAGCAGAGAGAGGGCGGAACCAGGAAAGGTTTCCTGCTCTTCACCAGACATGAAAGAAGAGGTGGGTGAAGATTTGGGGGGAAACATACAAATCACTTTCATTCGCTTGAAGGCAAACACACACGCCTCCTACGTGCCGTGAGCCAGCGGATGCTTGGGGGCTATTGAGAAAGCAGCAGGTGCTTGTGAGCTCTTTCCTGGGGCTCCCAGGGTCTATACACTTCATCCCAGAGTCAGGAGAAGCTGGGCTGCAGAGCTGTCACCCAGGGACTGTGGCTCCCTAGAGGCCCAGGACTGGTGAGAAAAAACCAAAGTGAAGCAGGCCAGACGGGCCTATGCATTAAGAAGTCAGAGGGTGTCCAAATCGTCTCTTTCTGTGGCTTAGGCTGGCTCAGAAAAATTGACAAAATGTCCTTTCTATGGGTTTTTTTTATTTTTGAATCTATCTTTTTCGAACAGGATGATACAATATAGCTTTTCAAAGTATTCTGAGACGCTTGCAAGTTTCCAAAGTAGAATGACAGGGGATCCACCTGTCCTTTTTGCTCACTCCAAGGAAGCAGGGGACAGAGCCCGTGTTTGAGGTCACAGGATGAAGGACTCCGGAAGGCAGCTCCCGGGGACACAGCATCCGAGGTTGGGAAGTGCACCCTTCATTCTGTTTCTGGTTGGCACCCCCGATATTAGCCCCTCTACTCCCTCGCTGGAATGCCCTGGCTGCCCCTACAGAGAAGGGTGGAAAGTTTGGAGGAGACGTCGCAGCCTTGTGATGTGGTGGGAAGTGCTCATCTCCGGCCAAGCATGTCTGTAGCTGGTGATGGTTGTCCCTGAGTGAAAAGATATCCCGCCGTGCACCCAACACCCAAGCCTTCTTGCCCTTGCTGTCTCCCCTGTGCCCAGCAGCAAGCATGCACAGAAATAACAGATCACAGCAAAGAAAGGGCCTGAACGAAGTTCCATGAGCCAGACAGCTTTCCCTAATTTTGAAATATACATCCGATGACTGATCAACAGAGGAAGCTTTTCGCTTAGGAAGAAAATGTTAAGATTTCACAAGTGTTTGCTTCTTAGAAAGAATCAAAACTGGTGTGGAATGCTGAAAGAGATAAACTGTGACACACTGAAACACTTCTCACTGCTCACTCGGATTGCGATGAGTTGTGAGCTCTGAAACTATGAGGCGCTCCTCAAGGATTCTGACTCACGCAAAGGGTCCTCCAGCTTGGCTCGGAAGGAGAGTGCCCTGATTTCCAAGCCTGTTCACCTGTAGCAGCTCCTGCTGGGCTGTCAGACCCAGGGCCCCGTCTGCTGAGCTTTCAGACCAGTCGTGCGATGTGGGCTTTGTCAGACCCAGGACTCCCTCATCTGATGGACACCAGGCCCCGGGCTTGGAGGGCCCAAGGCTCAGCTACGCCAGCAGAGGTGAGGAGACGAGGAGAGCAGTGTGGTGGACTGCTCTCAGGGAGATCCCGGGTCTCCTATGCATTTCTTCCCACGTGGGGAAGAGAAGGAGAAGCTCTGTGGTGTAAAATACAGAGTAAGGGCTAAAAGCGCAGACGCTGGAGGTAGAGTGATAGGGCTCAAACCCCCAGTCTGTACCTTGCTAGCATGTGACCTGGAGCTAGTTAATCTCCCTGGGACTCCATTTCCTTATCTATAAAATGGAAATGGCTGCAGTGCCGGCTACAGTGAGTGTTAGGCGGGTTAAGCAAATGAATATCTGTAAACAACATTTGGGCAGGTCCCTGGCACCCAGTCAGTGTTAAATTAGAGTTTGCTAAATATGAGATAATATGGAAAGAAAAGAGAATTCCACAGAAAGAGCAGCTGAGAACTTTAGGAACGTGCGGACAGATGGTCCCTGGCCACAGAGGAAACCAAAATGACATCCCTGGTCTTCAAGGAGTGGAAAGCACCCTAGGTTATAAGAGGTGGAATGACTTTCCAAGCTCACCTTCCTTTTGCAGCCAGTTGGAGATCTGTGCACCAATGCCAGTAGGCAAGGAACTGGAGTAGATGAGAAGAGGGCTCACTGTCTCTCTGTGATGCATTACCCCTCATACCTGAACAACAGGGAATGGGGGTCCTATTTGTGTCTGATGTCTCCAGAGTTCAGACAGACAGAGTAGGTCCCAGCAAAGCTCCAGAGACTGTAAAAATGAAAGTGTCACTCTGAACCTTACAGGAGGCAGCGATATGACTTGAGTCTAGCCTTGCCCCAGGAGTGCTAAGGCATAGCTCATGGAGGACAGTCTCAAGCCTGCTGTAAGACTTCAACGTCAAGACATGTTGCATCATTAAAAAACTTTCAAGCTTTGGGCGGGCTCGGTGGCTCGGCCTGTAATCCCAGTACTTTGGGAGGCCGAGGCAAGTGGATTGCCTGAGTCCGCGGGTTTGAGACCCACCTGGGAAACTTGGCGAGACCTCATCTCTACAATGAATAAAAAATTAGCCAGGTGTGGTAGCGCGCGCCTGTAGTTCAGGCTACTTGGAAGGCTGAGGCGGAAGGATCACTGGAGCCCAGCAGGGCGAGGCTGCGGTGGCCGGGAGCGTGCCACTGCACTCCAGTCTGGGTGACAGAGTGAGACTCCAACTCAAAAAACAAAACAAAGCAAAACAAACTTACAAGCTGCTCTTTATCCCAGACTGCTCAGACAACTTCCATAGACTCATTGAAAAAGCCCAGTTCTGCATTTTATTACGAGCAGATCCTTCTACCCCAGCCTGGCATCCCTAGTTCTTGGAGGCTGGGTGCGTTTCCATCTCCTCCCCTGTGATTTCTCTTCTGCCTAAGACATGCTTGTGTATGTACTGGCCTCTGGCCATTTACATTCCTGTCTCCCAGCGAAGGAAGTCCTTTCTCCTTCCTATCTCCTCCCCTGACCATATCTGACCTATCCCCTTGTTCTAGATCAACTACCACTTCCCCCAACAGATGAGTCTTCTAACAATTTCAAGCCTTGAGAAAGCTATCAGTCCTCCCTCATGGCCACGATTCTTAGACTTCAACCTTGGATGTTGTTGCCCTGTGTTGTTGCCAAGTGTTGTTGCCCTGTGGCTTACTGACCTCCTTGTGTGTGGTGAATGCTCTGTCAACCAGCTGAGTCGCATGGGTCTCTGTGAGATATCTCTACTGTGTTCACAGCAGATGAGGGAGTGTCTGGTGATCAAGAAAACTCATGAATGTTTATTTACTCTGACATTTCCACTTGTTGAAAGGAGGGTGCTGGCCTGGCCAAGGAGGTGAGCTCCCTTAAACCCCACTTTCTAAGCAGGTATGGTGTGCACATATGAGCCTCTCTGATCTGTGAGCCCGTCACGGCTGAACAGTGGAATACACAGAGGAGCCTATTCTATGACAATCACTTACCATGATTCGGACACCATACTGCTTTTCCACTTTTTCTTTCAGCTGTTTGAAACAAGCTTCCATCCTCTCATGAAACGGCCTCAGTGCTTCCGTGACTTTGTCTCCATGAATTCTGATCCCCTCGGCCAAAAATGGAATCTGAAAAACAGAGAGGTTGTTGTTCCTTAGTTCTTAGATAATGGTCTAGGGAGAGCCACGCACACCAGAGGAAAGCGGAACGGTGCAAAACGCATCTGCTTTTGTTTCCACATTAAATTGGCTGACTGAATTCATCAGCAGGCATATTACCCCCCAAAGACACAAACGTTTAAATGAGAATCATTTGTGTTCTCAGTTGGCTATGTCCAGTGGAGAGCCACTCAATTAATTCCCCAGAATAGACTTATCTGTGCTTTTCACTTGAGTTTGGGAAGAGCTGAACTTTAAATGTGTTTAGATACAACTTGTTCTATTAGCGAAGGGTCATGTCAGAGTGCACATATTTTTTAGCTAAGAGTATTGCCTCTACAGGCAATGGAGAACTCTATTCCAAAACTTAATTATATGTGATCTATAGTCCCGAAGAATATTCTTATTTGGAAAGGAACACCAAATTTATTCTTCCTTAAGACTAAAAATAATCACTTCTCTGCCGACACTGCTGTCACAAAATATCCATGCCAACACTTCACTTCCGAGCGTGGAGATGTAGCTGACCTTTAAAAGCGTCGTAAGAGAGACATTTCATTCTCCCAGCTATAGAAACCCACCAGAGTCGCTGCTGTTTTGGGGTTGGGTGGAAGAAAAGGCTCCCTTTCTGTCCCCGGTCTCTGCTTCCCCCCAGGGTTTGGGCTGAGAGTTAGACATTTTCCATGCAATCAAGTTAAGAGGCTTCCTCTTAATAATTTATAATTAAATCAAAATACTGATTAAAAACAGATTTTCCTAATAGGACAGAACACCAATCTAAATGAGCAGATTTATTAGTAAGAAGGATAATAAGTACACAATTGAATTTCATGTGAGCCAATTCAAGAAATCTTATCAAGATGAATCAACGCCATCAAATGGATTTGGTTGCCATTTATAGCACGCAGCTGTTGCCTCTCAGTAAGTACTCTAGGAAAGAAGGGAATAACAAGTGCTCCCCTGTATTCATAGCCCCCTCCCCAAGCCTGCTCTCAGGCTGCATTGACACAAAAGTTTGTTTTGCTGACAGCTGAGCCAAAGATCCAGGGCACATACCAGTTTATCCCTTTCTGGCCAGTTATGGCCAACGGGAAAACGTGCAGGTGAGATTTCAAAATACACGGGACATTTTCATATTCCATGTGAATGACTCACGCAGACAGCAGCTCTCTGGGCTAGCTACAATTTGCTCAGGGCCATCAGCAGAAAGTACTCACTGTCATGCTTCTGCTTCCTGAGTTCTGCCTTGTGGGATGACAAAGCCAAGCTGGGACAACTCTTTTTGGTCGGATGGTAAATGTGTCCATCTCTGAGTATGTGGGGGGGTGCTGTCTCACGGTGAAAAAAAGCACAGCACCCTAGATACTAAAAGCTTTTTGGATTTAGGAGGAGCCTTTCTCAAAGGTGCAAAATGCAATCTAATCATTTCTCTGAGTTTTTTGTTGGTGTGATAAAACTCTTAATTGGTCAGATCCTTTACATTGAAAAAGCTACTTGCTGGATAAGAGTTAAAGCCTTTGGCTCAGGTCATTGGAACTGCTGGAACTATAATCTGGTAGGTGAAACTTACAAGGTGTGAGAATTCATCACTCTCAACAGTCTCTGACATTGATTGGAAACAGCCAGAGCCTTCAAATAAGAAGGAACTGGCCCCTGTTCTATGCCTATCTGGGACTGAACCGCAGCTGTGATTCTAAATGAAAGAAAATAAAACGGATGTCTTGTGTGAACACATTCCAACGTACAGGTACATAATATTCAAATAGGAACCATCCACCTAGGTCTCTGGAGATCCTTTAGTTCGGTGGGGTCTAACCTGGCTGAGCATTAGAATCTCTCGGGCAGATTCCTGAACCCCACCTCCAGTACCCTGATCTGCTGTGGGTGGGTCCCAGGAATCTGCTTTCCTAAAGAGTTTCTCAGAGCCCCGAGAGGAAAAGAGGACTTTCCCCAAGTCACACTTCTAGTTGATGAAAGTGAGCCTCCAGCCGGCTCTAAAAACACACCCTCCTGATGGGTGATGTTTGAAGTTTGCTCCTGTCTGTCCCAGGCACAGATTCGTGCCCTGCAAGCAGCACAGAACATTGGAAATCCCGTTCAGTGCTCCAGGAGCACCACCCCTGGCTACAATGGTCACGCTTGTCATCAGCTGGGGATGATGAGTGAGTTCGGCTTTCATCTTTGAACATTTCAAAAGAGAAATATATGCACATCACAGCAGTTTAATGTGAGACTGTACGGATTCATCTTTGGACACTCGGCAGGGATGCCCAACAATGACAGCTGTGTTTGGGAAAAGATGGAGCTGTGCCTTTGAGGAAGTGACTCATGACCCGGTGTCAGCTGCAAACCTAAAAGAGGCTCCACACGGCCCATACCCCGACCACAGCCTCCCTCCTGGTGTGGAGCAGAGCAGCCTGTCCTCTGTTTCAGAGATAGCCGGCAGAGCTGAGGAGCTTCCTGGGACTTATTAACCAGTCTTCACAAATGATTTGAGGCATTGGCAATGTGCGTATTGTACATCGGTGACGGAAACTCTGCAAATGAGTCCTGGGACTCCCAGCAGGAAAACTTCACCTGGCTCCGATAGAGTTTCCAGGAAAAAAAAAAACAACAAAAAACAAATGAACTAATAAACAAAAAGAGAACAAAGCATTCTGATAACCCTAAACGTCTTTGTAATGAACTCAAGTATATTAAGATGTGAGTTTTCAAAACATTTGCCAATGAAAACAAAATCACAGGTAATGTTTTGAATATGCATTTTCCCCTCATTCTTTGATTTAATGAAGCTACGAGAAAACAGATTCTTCCTTTCAACTTTCCTGTGACCTCCTTTAAAATGCATCCTTTAATATAGTTATTAGGGATGATGATATAGTGCTGACATAAAGTTGCTCTCTGGGGAACAAATTATTTTCCTCTGTAGGACTTGAAACTCTTAAAATCCAATTTGCTGTAAAAGCTTACAGGAAAAAAAAAATCAATAGAACTTTTGCAGACCAAACTAGTTTTTGTATAGCAATGGTTTTATAGCCTTCAGAGGAATTTTGAATTTTGTACCCTTTAGTTTCTACAACATCGAAAATGGGGTCATTCAAGACTGTAAACCTAGTCCCACTTTTTTAGTAAGGGAGGAAGACTTCCTACATGAGGCTTACTTTCCAGTCAAAGCAACCATCGTTGGCTACCCATGTCCCTTCAGCCATCTCTGAGGGTTTTTTCATCACAAGCAATTCCAAGGCAAACATTTAAAATGCAGACAAGTTGGTGACAAAGCCTAATTTCTTTCTGTTTAATATAACTTGTTAAAGAAATATATAAAACCTCACACCCATTAGAAGGGCTACTATTTTTAAAAAACAAACAAAATAACAAGTCTTAGAGGGTGCAAAAAATTGAAATCATGCGTTACAGCGGGTGAGAATGTGAAATGGTGCAGCCGTCGTAGAAGAGTTGGCAGTCCCTCAGAAAATTAAACACAGAATACCATATGATCCAGCGATTCTAGTTTGGGAGATGTGCCCAAAAGTAATGAAAGCGGATATTTGTTCTTAAACAGATACTTGTACACCCATGTTCTAGCAGCATTATTCACATTAGCCAAAAGCGTAAATGATCCAAATCTTCATCAACAGACAAATGGAAGAAAGAAATGTGGTCTATCCCTACAATGAAATATGATTCAGCCTTAAGAAGGAATGACGTTCTGGCCTATGCGATCACATGGATGAACCTTGAAGACATGACGCTAAGGGAAAGAAGCCAGACGCCAAAGGACAAATACTGCATGATTCTGCTCATGTGAGGTATCTCGAGTAGACAAATTCATAGAGACAGAATGTAGAACCTGATTACCGGGGGCTGGTTGTGGGGGGGGAAAGGGTAGAGTCCCTGTTCAATGGGCACAGAATTTCAGTTTTGCAAGATGCAAGCGCTCTGGAGGTGGATGGTGGTGATGGTTGCAATGACAATGTGAATTTGTTGAATGCCACTGAACTATACACTTGAAAAATGGTTAAAAGCATACATTTTGCCGGGCTCGGTGGCTCAGCCTGTAATCCCACGCCTTGGGAGGCTGAGGTGAGTGGATTGCCTGAGCCCATGGGGTCGAGACCCACCTGGGCAACTTGGCGAGACCTCATCTCCACAATAAATCAAAAAATCAGCCGGGCGTGGTAGCATGCACCTGTAGTTCCAGCTACGTGGAGGCTGAGGCGGAAGGATCGCCGGAGCCCAGCAGGTCGAGGCGGCGGTGGCCGGGAGCGGCCACTGCACTTCAGTGTGGGTGACAGAGTGAGACTCCAACTCAAAAAAAAAAAAAAGGGTAAATTTTATGCTATGTATATTGTATAACAATTGCATATAATATATACATATATTGTGAACATGTATAAGTACTTAGAATTATACAATTCCAGTCCATCCTATACATCTAAACACAAGTTAGGAGGATTTGTAACTTGGTTTATAACGAAAGCTCAGCCTTTGTTCCACCCTAAGAGGTTTCACTGGCAATGAGTTGATAGACGTGAAGCCACTAGAATGAGGCCCCATGGGGATGGCCAAAACAAAGATGCCCACGGAGATGTCTCCTTAGAGGAACAGCCTTGCCCTGGGCCCGATGAGCACAGATAAGCCCTGCAGGGTCTCTGGACCCCCACTGGGAGCTTGGGACCCCTAGCTCAGCAAAGAAACCTGAGCTACAACCCCCAGTCCAAGCACAAACAGAACCCCGCCCCCACCTCCCCTAGCTCTCTTTATTCGGTGAGAAAATCTCAGGGACAGCCCCTTCCTCACTTCTCACATGAGAAAGGGAGGCCTAAAAAAGTGAGTTGTCCGAAGTAGCAGCAAATGAAGGCCGATCTCCCGTGAGAACCGAGTCTCGACATTTCTTATACGCCACGCTCAGGAAGGGTCCGAGAAGTTCAGATATATACTTTCCAGAGAGGCCCACCCTTGTAAGAAGATGAACCTCTAAGAAAGACTTCGAAGGCCCCCAGAGCGTGAGCAGAAAAATGAAATAATATGCAGAATTACAGCTCGGAAATCATCAATGAGGATACCTCACCGCCCCCAAGCCTGCACAGAGTCCAAGGAGAGGGTGCCCCAGCTTCCAACCTTTATATTTCACAAGGACTGCATAGGCTGCTCAAGGCTTCATGGCTCTGAGCTTGCCTCGATAGTCTATCAATGAAGACAGAAATATTTTCCAGCAGTCAGTATAACTGACCAAAGGGAGGAAAGAGACCCTGACTGTTTGCAAGAGAGAATCTTCTGGGTGTTCAAATTCACATCTGCAGTGCAGGAGCTGAGTTAATCATGGCAGCGGGAAGTGGGTTCACCCAGGGACAGCCCTAGTCACATGCATCGTGACTGCTGTCCAGAGGCCTCCAAGTCGGCCTGGCACGTAGGCTCAGGGGCCCAGCTGGATCTGGGCCTGGCCCCAGCATTTCTTCCCCTCTACCCATGCCGGACTGCCATTAGACACCTTACCTGCCAGGCAATCAGGTCCTTGAGCTTCTCAATCTTTTCATGAGCCTCCGGATGCTCCTGCAGGTAGCGTTCTGTAAAGAAGGCCTGGCAGAGACAGGGAGAGCCACTCAGTCCACCTGCTTATCCAACGCAGATGTGTGCACACTTACTGGGGATAGAGTCCTGCATCACATAGACCCATGCGGAACTCACTCCAGACCCTGGAGTTGCACCTTCCCCAGCACCCAGAACAAAATATCTGGTAAGGTCAGACACAATGGAGCTAACAATCCGCCAAGAGAGGCAACCATAGCAGCACTGTCAGTTCCTGGAGTCCAGAGTAGTAAGGGCTGACAAGGATTGCTGGGTCCTCCTGGGTGGCAGTGAGTATGAACCCCCCAGCTGTTCACATGCCCAAGACCCCACCCCGCAGCTGCATCTGTGCCTGCGCAGGTCTGACCTATACCCGAAGATACAGAATTAAGAATGTGCCACCTCTTTGTCCAAGGACAGTTAACCATCCCCTGGCAGCCTGTTCTCTGGCAATGCCCCTTCTGTCTCAGTTTTTACTTTGTCTAGATCAGAGGTCAGCAAGTTTTTTCTGAGAAGGGCCAGAGGGTAAACATTTTAAGTTTTGTGGACCATACGGGTCTCTGTCACAACTACCCAATGGTTTAACTATTCAACTCTGCTGTACAGTATTAGGAAAGCGGCCTCAGGCAACAAGTAAATGCACAGGTATGGTCTTGTACCAACAGAATTGCATTTACAGAAACGAGCACAGGCTGCCCTGTGCAGATCCCTGTGCCCCTCACTTCTGCCCATTCCCCGTGTCTTTCGACTTCTTCCCATTCCTACTGAGTAGGATCTGGGGAGACCAGCTGGCCAGGACCCTCCGCTCTAAACATGCTACCTTCCTAGTCTAAGGATTCTGATGCTTTTGTCTTTCTCTAAATTGCGTCTTTTGGCCTTTAAAATCTCGGGGATCTTGAAAGCCACTTAAAGCCCACTGAACACTGAAAAACCCAAGCTGGGTGGGTCAGTGGAAGCTTCCTGGCCGTCTGGGGATACCCAGGGGAGTTGTGTCAGGGGTCAGGCCCTGACTGTCCTGCAGCCTGCAGGGGCTGCCCCTGGGGCTCCTGCCTGTCCTTGGCTGGGTCGCGGCTGAGACTGCCCAGCAAGAGTGGGGTCATTTTGGGGCTTTGGGGACAGCGTTTGGAATTTTTAGCCGTCCCAGGCCAGGGCTTCAAGAGAAAGCTGGCGCGCCCCGTACCTTTTCGTAGTTTGCAAAGCCCCCCATGACGGCGGGGTCCACAATGCCATTCAGCAGCATGGAGAGCGGGTTGATGGGGAGGCTGGGGTCGTCCAGGTGCTGCTGCACCATGCTGTTGATCTTGTCATTTGTCAGCTGCATGGTCTCGATGGCATTCTCCAGAGGGCTGATCTCCACCTGCAAGGAGGGCGGAGAGCAGTCCAACCTCAGCCAGGCGGCCACATCCAAGGCTGCGGTCCTCAGGGCCTCACCAGAGGAGCAGGCCTTTGAGGCAGGGCAGGCTTCCTGCACCTCCTTGCACCTTTTTTCCCCACAGAATACTTGGGCAAGATCACTTATGGCCCAACGAAGAGCAACCGGGTATTTCACTATCATTGTTTGTTTCCACAGATGGAGGCCTCACTCAGTCATTCTGAAGGAACAAGGCAAGGTCGCTGGGCTCTGGGAGCGGGTGCACATGTGTGTGTGTGCACATGCATGTGTGTGCACATGTGGACAGCCCAGGAAAACACACAGCTCTGAGTGGTGCTTGACACCGCCTGTCTGCTTCAGAAGCGAGGTTTTTCAATCATGTTTTTGTTCTCTGCTTGTTTGACAGAGTACGAGGATTGCAGGGAATTTTGAAGAATCTAGAAAGAGGTCTCAGCCACTTTAGGAAGCCAGCTGTACCCGTCTAGTCAGGGGGGGACCCCGCAATGGCTCCACATACCTCTGTGTGAAGGAAGGGAAAAGGCTGCTTGTGGGCACTTCCAACCCACCTCATGGGCCTCAGTTGCAAAGCTGCCACTGATTGGCAAGGCATTCAGAGCAGGATGCAGGGGACCGAGGACCTGACCTTCTCAGCTTCCCTTGCACGCTTCTCTAGGACCTCCATTCTTCTCTGAGGGTCCATGGGTCCTGGCCAGGCCTCAGCCCAGCACCCTCTGGCTCAACTCTCCCTGTAGGCCTCGCTCTAGCAGACCCAACTGCCTCTTCCCACTAGGCCGTGGGGATCATGTCCAGGGGTGACTGCAACAAGAATTTTGATCTTCCCAAAGGTGTGATAAGCCCCTCCCATTCCCAGAAACTTTCTTGCTGCAGCTGTTGGAAGATTGTCTGGGAGGTGGGGTGGGTCAGAGCAGAGGTGAGCAGAGAATGAACAACTCTATAAAATGCCAAACCCTAGATTGCCACTCCTCAGCGGCTATGGAGGATCTTGGCTTGCCCACGTGGCCACCTGTGCCCTGACAGGGGCAGTCATAGAGAAGCCATAAAGCACAGAACACGGCCGACCACGTGTGCACTGTCAAGCGAGCCCCTTGCTTCATGTGCCCCCCCCAGCAACACATGTCCTAGGAACGCTGTCCTGACCCCACACCTTGTTTTGTCAGGTCCTAGAATGCCTCACCCCAGACATACGGCTTCACCAAAAAACACACCAGGGCAGTATTCCAAATGGACTCACTGCGAAGCTCCCTGTCCTGGTCTCATCTGCCTCAAGAAAAAATCATTTCCTGTGATCAAACAGGGTTAGGGGCTGCCCCCACAGATATCCCATGGGGGTCAGTCCTAGGAGGCACAAACTTGGACCACAGGGGGTTTGATAGCAGGATTTCAGTCCTGCCGCTCTGGGATGACTCGCTTCCCAGCCCTCTTAGCCTGCTAAAAATGGCTAAAGCAGCCCGAGCAGGCGCTGCATGCTCACAAAAGGTCAGGGCACCCCTCTCCACCTCTGAGTGATTAAGCTCCTGCGCCCCGGCAGCCTGCTGGCTCACAGAATCCCTGATTACAAAGGGCTTACGGGAAGAGGCTCATTATGAGGATTAGTGCCTGTTTATGTGAAGGGCCTGCCCTTCTGTCATCTCTGCACGTACAGCGTGTCACCAGCTCCAAAGGCACCCAGCGAAGGGGCTGCCTTTTCACCATCTGACACACAACTCCCGACAGCCTTCCATCTGTCAGGCACTGCCTGGGTGCTGTGGGCACAGAACGGAAGCGCCCAGAGCAGAAAGTGGAAAGTGTCCCCAGGAGGGGTGGGTGAAGGGGTAAGGAGCTCTGAGCAGGAGGCGGTGGCTCCGACGGAGGGTGGCCTTTCAGAGTGAGGAGGTCTGGCAGACCACAAGCTTCATGAAATGGCCCAGAGCTTGGGCTGACGTGGGTAAAGGGGGAGAGTGGACACGTGGCTGGGAAGGGAGATTCCGGCTAAGTTCTGGAGCCAAATAAGCAGGTGTTTCTTGGAAACTAAATGACAAGCACCACCTCTCTGGGTGAGATCCTACCAGGCAAAAAACAGAAGGAATTGAGACACAGGAACAAAAACTTACATATTTCCATCGGATCTTTTTATACCGCCAATTACCTTGGCCCTGACGTTTTGATATAGTCCATACATCTGCTGACCGACTCTGCCTCATGTAAATGAAACTGTCCAGCAGTTCACTGTAAATGTGAGTTTCATGTAAATGAAACTATCCCACAGCAAGGTAAAGTTTGGCTTTGCTGAGAGACGGAAATCATTTACTCCTTTGAAAAGTGCTAGGGAGGAGGTATCCTCTGAGGCTATTTTTACTTGAAATGAGCAAGGACTATTAATTATGTTGTTTGTCACGTAAATGGTAATAAGACCATCAGGGAAGAAAGATCTTTTAAAAAGTTTATGTAAATTAGAACTTGTCTTAAACTTTTCATTTAGTTAACGGAAATAACTGTCAAAACAGCACAGCTATGACTGAATTTAAATATTTTTGTAAGAAGAAATGAAAGCGTAGTTCTGGTTTCCTTATAAGTTAGAGTTGGTGGTGATTACACAGCATTTCCTCAAAAACATTGGTGGGTGAGGGGACATCAGGGCTTGGCGGAACAAGCGGGGTGATGACAGGAGCTTTGGGGTCTGCCATGTGCATAACAGCTCCAGTGACCACAGGGCACATGGGGGGGGCAAAGAAGGTATGTCAGACTGCATCAGGGAAGGATGTGGGCAATTGCTCCAGGGAGTGGGGGTGGCGTGTTCTTACCATGAAAACAGATTTGACCTCAAACCATCTTAAAATTCCGGGTAGTTTATACGCAGTTGTATATATGGTTCTCTCAATCCACATATTCTGCAAAGGGAACACATGACACTTGTTAGGAGAAGGATGTCAACAGGTGAACAGCTCTGTCTTAATGGGGATTTACAACTCTATGGAGTCAAGTCCTCCAGGACAGGCTTCTGTCTGTGCAGGGCAGGTGTGCGCTGAGACAGCACCGGACACAACAAAGGGTCGACCCCCTTATTGCAGAGCCACACTGTCCACCTCTTGGGTATTTGATAGCCAAACTATAACAGGTGGGCAGGGCAAGATGTAATATGCCTCAAAATGAGAGGAGTCTCCTCTTGAGCAAACAGATTTTTGAAAAGGTTCCAAATGGCTTTTACGTTAACCTTACTCAGTGCTCACAGGAAACTCAAAGGTGCAAATGCATCTTTGGAAGAGTGAGTCTCATAAAAGTGACCTGTTACATTCTAATAAACTCAGTATTTTAAGCTTTAAAAAATTTTAATAAAACTAACATATGTTTACAGGAGAACATACTGATATGGAAATAGAAAAAAAACCACTCACTGCCCTAAGATGATAAACATTTTATTACTAGTATCTATTGTCCTATACTTCCTACCATTAAAAAGCATGAATATGCATATTTTGAATAAAAACATCATTTTACAATCTGTATTCTTTGTAAAATAGTATATAACATATTGCAGGAAACTGTTTCAAGGCAATGAATATCATTCTATCCCTCTTTACAGGCTAAACAGAACGCCACTGCAGAAGTAAACCAGAAATCCTTTATCCCTCCTCTTCCTTTGGAATGTTTAGCTGGTTATTCTAAACCTTTCTATCCACTGTAAGCCCACTCATCTGTCAATAACCAACTAGATAAAAATAGATAGGATAATGGAACATCAACAGACGCCTCAGATGCCTCCTGAAAACTGGCCTGGATCTTGGGAAGCCTTTATCCCACACCTCTTAGAATCCAGAGGGAGAAAGCGAAGAGCCTGGCTGAGACCTCGGGACATAGGCAAGACATCCAGTCTCCCAGGCTCCTTTTGGCCCTATGGGAACGGTTTCCTGAAACCCTCACTTGTAGAGATGGGTGCAGGTTCAGAATTATCTATAGACCGGATCTCCAATGCTTTGTCTCATGTATCAACACACTCGGGGAGGGACTTCCAGGTTCCATCTTGGGCTGTATGGCCAGCTCCCACCAACTGGGGTCCCATCTCTCTCTCTGTGCCAGTTGGTCCTTGCTTCTCAGAGCTCTGCCCCTTGCCAGGTATGTAGGTGTTGAGCCACCACGGCCAGCTCTTGGCCTGGCGGACAGTTTCCTCAGTCCCCCTCCCCTTGGAGCCAGGCTCCCTGCAGAAGAGGCCAGAGCCTGGATTCCCAATCCTGCAAAAATCCCGGTGCTTATCTAGAAGCCCAAGGCTTTGTCAAGTCTGTGAAGTACCAAATCCTGTGGCTTCTGAACATTTCGTCCAAGTGTGCGGACCTAAACAGGGCCATTAGGGGATTTTAGGGCCATTTAGAAGAAGCATAGCCTCTGAGGCTTAGCACAGCTCAACATGTCAGGAGTCTCAGTTATTCTTAGCCCTGCACCCGACTGCCTGCCGACCCTTTGGCTGTTTTCTTGACTTCCTTGTGTCTAATTCTTTATAGTCTAAGAATATACTACTTGCCAGATGGGAGAGGTGTGAAGAAAATTCAAGGACTGCTTCTACATCTCAAATTGAGAGACTCTTTATAAATAATCGCATTATTACTTGTAATGACCGTAACAGATACAGATGTCCCAGAATGCCATTGCCCTTAGTGAGGGTATTCAAGTTGGATATGCCTAGGTATGTTCTCCCTCACTGTTCCAGAAAATATTGTGGGAACCAGTTACCAAGTAGCTCCAGAGTGCTGGTGTGTACCAAGAAATAGGGTCTTGGTCTTAAAACAATCAGCCTGTTAGAACTGCAGAATACTGCAGAATTCACCAACCCCAGGTTCCTCCACCCTCCTCAGTGACATACAAGAAATCTGGCCTTGGAGCTGGCAGGGACTTCTCCCCGTCTCAAGGGCTGTGACAAGAGACTCAAAGCTACTCGAGGCAACTCTGCTGGAAGTGCTCCAGGCTTCACTTTGGGTCAGGGGCAGGGTGTTCATTCACCCTTGACCTTTGACCTTTGCACCCCAGATGCCTCCAGACCGCACAAAGGAAGAAGCCATTCTCAGCAGTGCTTGCCCTTAAAGCGAATGCTTCCTTGCAGTATAGGCCTAGACGGCGATTTCTGGTTTTCCAGACAAGATGGAGAGACATTAGCCATATTTAAAACTATTGTTTATTTGATGCCTTTTAAAAAGGGAATCCACTGAACCAGCTTGTAATAATTTTTAAAAGGCCGTATGGATCTGCAGGAATATTAGCATGACCCTAACGCTGTGGCTTATAATAACATGAGGTCGATATTTAGCAATGCCTGGAAACTTTTTGATTGGTTGTTGCAACTGGGGAGGTGGTATTGGTACCTAGTGGGTCAGGGATGTTGATCACATCCTACCATGCACAGGACGGCCTGTGGCACAGAGAATAACCTGGTCCCAACATCAGTAGTGCCGGGTAAACCATGCTGTGGTGTGCTGTTAAGCTCAGATGCAGGGCATTGGATGGTGAATGGGTGTCCAGACCCAGCTCATCTCCTAACTGTTCAGACACCTACAGAAAGCCACGTCAACACCGGACACTTTGGTACCTCCATGTGTCTCTTTGTAACTAGAGATACCGACACCTGCTCTAGTTCCTGGGATTCATGGGAAGTTCCACTGGAATATACGTAGGAGGGAAAGACATGTGTTACCAGCACAAAACACCAGGATTTCCCCAGCACATTACCTTACTATGTATCTTAATGACTTTAGTCATATCGTTTCTGAAATGTCAATCGTGTCTAAATCTGTAGGGGTCACGGATTGGGGTTTCTGCACGTAATATACAAGGAAAGATTCGACTCTGCTTGTGATAGCCTTTGAGGCCACACTTCTCCACGGGCAGTTTTGTTGTTAGTGAAATAAGGGTTCTTAGCTTTTTGTGGGTGGTTGCTTTTTATTTTACCGCAAATTCATTGTCTGGGTTTTTCTCTCCCTTCCGGATTGGCCGAGAATATTCAAATCGCTGGACCTCGTTCACCCTGTAAAAACTGTACAGAGATAGACAAATCGTTAAACATTTAACCCAGCAAACAGTCAATTTGCTTTTAGACACGGGGTCTGGCCTCAGAATATGTCATCGCATCTTATAAAAGATCCCAACCTTGATCTGAAGCCTTGGCTTCCCCTCCCAGCCAGCATCAGAAGGGAGATGTCGGCAGGTGGAAAAATTAACTTGAGATTTTGCCTCCTGCCTGTCCCTGCCAACCCTCAAGAGATGCTAGTAAGAGTGAAATGAGCAAAAATAGAGGGAAGGTGAAGTGAAGGAGAGAGAAAAAAAAAGGCCTTTGTATTCCATGAATGCGTTTATTGCCTTTAAAAAGGTTTACATACTTTAGTTTCAGATCTACAAAATGCAGATTTCGCAACCACCCAAAAGAGACACACTTGGAGCACAAAGAGCCTGGCTCTCTCCCCTGGGTAGAAGCGGGCTTTACACATATAACGAGGGCAAGTGTGGAGAGATTTATTTTCCCCCTTGCACTAAAATGCAAACAGGCTCTCCCACATCAAAAGGAACTACTGTATCTGAGTGTGCTCTTTGGTTCGCTATTTGCTTAATGCCTCTGGAAAAAAACAATGCTGTGAACCTTAAAATGTATGCTTTGTGAAAGCAATCATTTGTAAATAAACAGCATCCTAGTTTATTTCCCATCATCGCTGATGAAAGGTCAAACAAATGATGCAAGTTTAAAGAAACCACCAAACTTCAGGATGCAAAATAAGCAGATCCCGAGAAACAGGAGGGCATCCAAGAGGTTAATATTTTCACCAGAACATGGATCAAACAGGAAAGACAATTCTTAACATCAAAGAAACATCTGCTAAAGCAGGTATTACGACACCATTGCTATGTCAGAAGCAATTCGATTGAGAGGCATGAAATCTCACTCAAAAGTTGGAGAGTTGACTCATGAGGTTTAAAAGCCGCCTCAGAATCCCGTATTATGTAATTGCTGAGATCTGGGGCCGAAAGGTTCTTCTCTGGCACGTCACCAAACAAACGTCCCAAATCCTTTTCCTGCCTTATAAAATGCAAATGCTAATGCTGCATCCACACATATAGACTCAGATGTGCTGCTGGGCTCATGCATTGTTGAAAGCCCAACAGATGATTCTACCCCATAGGGTAGGTTTGTAAGGAGACCAGAGTGCCTTCTGTTCCTTCCACCTGAGTTTTCACTGTCTGCTAACCGTGGGGCGGGAATTAGCCTTTGTACCCTCCCAGCACATAACATAGATGAACTACTTCTTCCTTCACTTTGTTTGATGCTGAAAATAATTACCTTCCCTTGCGCTTCGAAGAGGACAGGAAGAACACCTGGAAAGCAAATCCAAGGCTAAAATCCATCCTATGAAAGGTGGAATTGACTGGGCGCATTGGCTCAAGCCTGTCATCCCAGCATTTTGGGAGGACAAGGTGAGGGGACTGCCTGAGCCCATGGGTTTGAGAACAGCCTCTCATCTCTACCATAAATCAAAAAAATTAGCCAGTCATGGTAGCATGTGCCTGTAGTTCCAGCTACTTGGAAGGCTGAGGGGGAAGGATCAACTGAGCCCAGCAGGTCGATGCTGGGGTGGCCGTGAACATGCCACTACACTCCAGCCTGGGCGACGGAGTGAGACTCCAACTCCAAATAAGTAAATAAATAAATCAAAATAAAAGGTGGAATTATTAGCAAGAGATCTGGATACAGCCTCTTACTACCCTCCCGTTAGATAACAAAAACGGAAAATATTACCTTACAATCTGCTCCGACACTGGCCTGTGAAATTTAGGGGGCAAATCAAGTTTGGGCTTCACTGTGAAGCACTGAATGTCTGAGGTGAGGGAGGTTAAGGTTCAATGAGGTAGCATGGACCTTGACCATGAGAGAAGGCCCCCCAAGTACACCCAACCGCACGAATGAATGGCATCGCCGTAGCTGTCTTGAAGGATACACTGTCCGGGAGAGTTTTTAATATCGTCGCCTGGCGGAGATGTTGTCTTCATTTTCTCAGCATTTGGAAACTGAGTCAGTAGCCGAGCTTCAAAATCTTCGCGGCGCTCATACTCTTTCCCTCGGTAAATGAAAACTTTTCCCTGGAAAACAATGACATTCATTAAATAACACCACAGAGACAAGGTCAAGAAGAGTTCGCATGCCCATGCCCTGGTCTTCAAAATATGGTCTTGGCGGCTTCTTAAAAAATGTCACTCGGTTTAAGAACAAGTCACTTCTTTTTGTAATTTGTAATTGTGTCGGTCTTAATCAAGAACCCACAGACACAAGGCATGTAAGTTAATACTGCTTGAGAAGCACGGAATTCTACATTACTAAAATCTGTGAGATACGTTTTAGTCTTGACAGTAACGACTGATTAAAGAACGATAAAAAACCAAGTGAGAAATAGGAACCTCATGCTAGAGAGGGCATGAGATGGTTAGAGAAAGGGATAAGGTAGCCAGGGTGGGTGGATAACGGTGTCTGTATTTTTGTCACTGGAGATGGATGGATAGCTGGACTTCCCCTGCTGCATTCAAAGTAATTGTGCAAATTACTATCATCAACACACGACAAGAGTCCACTGGGGTGTGTGTGTGGGGGGGTTAGGGATAGCTAGGCTAGGTAGCTTGGATCGGGGAGAAGGGTTACGTTGAGGCGTGTTCTCCTTTCCACAAGGCTGTTTTGTTGCAGTCATTTCTGTCTGGATGTGACACGGTCACTCCGTAAACATATTTGGAAGGAAAGTTCTTCCTGCAAGATGTAACAGGCCTCTGTCTTCAACAAATATGTTCTGAGTGTCAACTGTTTCATAAGATGCCAATGGGTAGACAGCGTGACACTCCTGTTGGTTTTGGAAACCCTCCACTGTGCCCCATCTTAGGGTTGTCTCAACCTATGTGAAAACCGCAACAAGGAGAAGACAGCGTGAGCAGAAGCCATAGGGCATACTACGTAGAAGTCTGGGGGCAATGCTTTTCATGATGGGGACTTGTTGCATCTGTTGCTTCGATCAGGAGAGGCTGGGTAAGAGTCTCTAGACTGGCTGTTCCCCTAGTCAAGTGCAGCCCTGACTTGTCCGTAGGAATTCCTGGACAGATGCCAGAGAGGAGAACACAGAGAGAGAGCACACCATGTTTTGCTGAGTAATTATATATCTGTCTCCTAGAGATTCAGATTAAAGTCAAATGAAAATTTATCTAATTAATAGGTTTTCACAAAGATAAAGAGAGACCTTATGGCATGCAATCAATTTATCTCCACTACGGTCTGAGTGTTTGTGTCTCCTCAAAATTCAAATGTTGAAACCTCATCACTAGGGTGACGGTATTAGATGGTGGGGCCTTGGGAAGGCGATTAGGTCACAAGGAGCCTACCCCTGTGAATAGGATTAGGGCCCTTAAAAAAGGGAGAACACATAGAAGGTGTCATCTATGAAAAACAGGTCCTCACTAGACACTGAACCTACTGGTGCCTTAATCTTGGCATTCCCAGGCTCCAGAACTGTGAGCAATAGATTTCTGTTGTTTGCAAATTACCCAGTCTAAGATATTTTGTTATATAGCCTAAACGGACTAAGAAAATCCCTTCCCTAGTCCCTGCATATTCTGAGTTCTTATAAATCACCAACGAAGGAACAGTTTAAGAACTGACTATACATTTTTTCACTTTGTGCTAAGTTATGTCTTAAAGTACCATCATGGAAGAAAAATGTTCTATTTCTCTTAAAAAATATCAAGCAGAAACCAAAGTAATATATAGTCTTAATTAGAAATATAAATACACAGTTTGGGCATCTTATAAAGCTATATAAAGCCGCACACTTCAGAAATTCAGTAAGATTTCATGTATAACTATGAAACTAGCATGCATTTTTTATGCTTTGCATTAGAAGATATAATAGAAATGTATATAAAGGTTTTAATAGAAAAATACCAGTGAGTTATGGATAAAAACACTAATAGCATTTTCTATAAACATCAGTTGCCTTGCATGCTGATGTGGTCCCTTCAAACATGAAAACAAGGGGGAAATGTACATATAGTCAAAGATATTTATTCTTTGTAAGAATTATAAATATCAATATGAATGCCAAAAAAGAAAAAGAGATCAATTTTTAGAGAAAAACAAAGCAGAGGGATAGCAAGTCAGTTCTCAGAGGCTGCTCTCCTAGCATGGCATTAAGCACCCAAACATTCCGCCACTTTTCGGTAACTGCTAATGTCATTGTCAGATTGACCCCTGCCAGGTGATCTGTGAAGCGTAATAAATGTATTGCTACAGCCCCACAGAATTACTCAGGTGTGGCGGGAAAGTCAGTTCAATATTAATCAAGCCTGTTAAACTCTATTTTACTTTGCATTTTGTCCTTTTGACGGACCCAGTGCTGTCCCTGGAGCCCACAGTGTGTGAGGGGTCCCAGCACAGCCTGGCGTGTATTGGTTTGGGGACTGTCAGTCTCCCCCCAGCACTCCACTCACATATTCACAGCAGGCTGCTGCTTTGCTCTGGATGCCTGGATAATTACCCTGCACAGACCTGAAGTTGGTGGCTATATGCCACAGACAGATCTCTGTCCCCAGGGGCTGGCCACACACACACTATCTGACACCTCAGCATTGCAGGGGGCTGCCGTGATTGAGGGTTGGTCTCTCTCCTTTTCTTAGAGACACACACAGTTTGCGACACACACACACAGATACATACGCTACTTATAGCCTTTTTGCCACAGTAAGAGATTTCAACTCCAAGCTCATTCCATCCTTCAGTTTTATTTACTTTTTTGTAATTTAGAATGGAGCTAATTTCAAATTTCTCCCTAAGTGAGAGCTTATCACCAAATATGCTTTATTCATTCTTGGGAAAGGAAGACTTTCTCAGTCTTCAGCAGGACTCTGAGGAGTGGTCAACCAACCTCACCTTCTGGAGCAGGCCAGAACTGTGGGGCACTCCTAGAAAGAGTTATATGTCCTCCCCATCAGGAAGGCTTGCAACCTACGGGTGCTAGGATGAGATGTCTCACACTCTCAGTGACTCCACGAAACTGGGGAAAAATGGGGACCAATGGAGCACACCTTTGGGACCAGGAACATCTCCTAACTGTTTTAACTGCCCCAGACAGCTGTGCTCAAGGCATGGAGCCTCTGCTTTCCTAAACCTAGAGTAATCCCAGGCTGAGAGAAAACCACATGTTGAAAAAAAAACTATCATAAGAAATGTCAGGAAATCATGACCTATTGGTCAACGGCATCCAAGAACATGTTTTTGAAAAACCTTAAACAAGTCTTTGATAGGCCGGGCTGCATTATTTACACAATTCTTCCTCTGGCCTCATGTGAATACCGAGAAACAGGGCATATGGTAAGAGATCATGGTTTACTGCTTTGATCATGTGTCCAACAGCACATGCCCGTCTCAGAGATAGAGCATGATTTGGAGTTTCTAGTATGGTGGCCATAGAGACCCACTTCCAATTTCCCATATAATTAAAAATATGCATGTTCATAGCAGCACACTGGGTAGGAACAACCCAAATGTTCATCAACAGATAAACGGATAGAAAAAGTGTGGCCTGTCCATACAATGAACTACCATTCAGCCCTAAAAAGGCTGACACATGCTACGACATGGATAAACCCAGAAGATACGATGCTAAGTGAAATAAGCCAGACACAAAAGGACAAATACTACATGACTCTGCTTATAGGAGGTACCTAGTCAGATTTTTGGAGACACAAAGTAGAATGATGAGCTGCCAGGGGCTGGGGGGAGAGAGAATGAGGAATTCGTGTTTAATGGGTACAGAGTTTCACTTTTGCAAGATAAAAGAAACAAAAAACTTCTGGAGGTGGACAGTGGTGATGGTTGCACAACGCTGTGAACGTGCTTAATGTGACTGAACTATACACCTAAAAATGGTTAAGACAGTAAATCTTATGTTTCTCTCCCCACAATTAAAGCAATGCACATAAATCTCAGAAGGGGAGTCCTTCTTGGGAAAAATCAGACAGAAAGGTTACTTGCAACCAAAGAAAACATCAGAGAGGGCTCCGGCACCCTGGGCTAGCTATGAGAGAATGGACAGACTTTGTCACACAATGCAAAGTCCCAATTCTGCTTCAGGACGAGAAGGGGCCTCTCTGCTGAGGGAGCAGTCTTGACCCAGATTAAGCAAAATTCAAGTTTACCCGGAGGAACGTGGGGAGTCCTTGTCCATAGTAGCCAACAGCAAAATAGTCAGGCTTGGGTCTTATCACTTTGACGATGTTTTCGTAAAATTGAGCCTGTTTTTTCTGGAGGAAAGAAAGATATGCATTTCAGGTTAAGTAGAATATCTGAATATTTGTTCCTCTGCATTCTCCTAGTGGGCTCTTCAAGCTTTGGCAAGGTTCTCAGGGTGAGAGTGGGAGGCAGGGGGAGTAGAGTCCTGAGGTTTGCACTTGAATTGAATCTTGCCCTATTGTTTTGACTTTATTTTTCACTCCATCATTCAGTGAGAAATCTGAGCAAGCCCAATTCTGCAACCATTTGTGACCTTAAGTGGGTGTTTTCAATGACTAAAGAGGTGCCACAGAAATGGGCTTGCTTCTGATGAAATGTCTGGCCCTTGGTATTTTTTAAATGGTATGGATCAGAGACTGGGACACATTAGAGAAGAATTTAAAAGGACAGAATTGTTCTGTTATAAATCCATGACAAATACGGTAACATCATTAAGGCGATCTGCTGAATCCAAAAAATGACACTTGAGGAGACAGTAATTAAAAATTTACAGAGGCAAATTTTTTTTGGTAAGGGGGAATGCCTGGAGCGTCTATGGCACAAGAAAGGTCTGGTTATTACCTGTCCCTCCCCCTCTGGTAGCAGGGGTCAGTTTTCAATGAGTGGAGACTCTCAGAGACTCTTGGGCTGTCAAGACCACTATATACAAGGTCAACAGCTGTTTTAGATGCAATTCACTCATAGAAGTCTTAAAGTTTGGTTATAAGGGTTGACTTGGGAACAAAAAGTGAATATTTATGGGCCAGAATCAACCAGCAAATAAGCTAAAACCATCTTCCAGGACAAAACAAAGGAACCTGGGCAAGACCACAGAATGCCTGAGGTGGATCCCAACACTGAAATGGAAAAAGAGATTCCTGAAAAACAAGCTGAGGTTGCCTGTGTTCATTTAAATGAAAGGAAATTGAGGCCTACCAGCAATTCGCTGAGTTGCTCATAATCAAACATTTCGTTTTCATACTGCTCAGCTAGCTCCTTGCCCAAGGCAATGGCTTCCTCCCACATCTGTGAATTAAAATAAGAGAAAGAGAAACCCAAACCTGAATCGTGCAAAGAGTAACACAGGAATACAAGACAATCACTCACAACAAAACAATTTAGAAATGCATGTGATTAAATTAAGAACTACCAGGATCATGTTGGAAAAAATACACATCTTTTCTAGAGGCTTCTGCCTTTGGCCCATGACCCGGCATCAGTTGACTAAAGGGGTCAACCACTGGCTCATCAATCATGTCAGCCTCTGGCCATGGTCAGAGCAATCCGTCGACCAGTCTTCACCTGCACCTGTTGCTTTCATCCTCCTGCCACCTGTTGTGGCCCCAAAGTCCAGCTGTCACAGCGGCCTTGGAGCCAGGGAGAAGGAACCACAGGCCGGAGAGAGATTGTGAGGAGTGTTTACGTGGAAACTGGGAGCTTGATTTGGCTACTTTCTCAAATTGCCCACTTAATGAACACTATGTTGAAAATCATCAACTGTCAGAAAGACCAGGACATATTCCAACTCTAAATTAAAGCTTGCAGGAAGTTTACTCTATGTGTGCAAATATGCTGCGGGTTTAAAGCCTGCCATCATTTTGAAAAGGGGGGAACTTTTTAGGGGAAATCATTTGTAACTGGCTTTCCAAGTAAAGCCAGTTTATTAAAATGCTGATAAGCTTCTGACACGTGGAATAATTTGTCGTTATAGAGGAGGCCTGAATTTCCCTTGGGAAAAATAGATTAGTGACTTGAAAACGACACGGAAAATTCAGGAGAAATCACTCTCCTTCAGGAAGCCTTTCTGGTGGCTGCCTACTCTCCCCCCTTTGTGCCACAATGATCCAAATCCTGCTACCTCAAGACTTTCAGTGATGTGCAGAAATTAGAATGCTCTGTTGTCCATACTCCTCAGAAACAGTAAGTCCTTGAAGGTTGGTGCTGAGTATTATCAATCTGTAAAACCTCAGGAACTTATTTATTTGTTTAGTAACCCAGGCTGGAAAATCATAGCTCACTATAACCTTGAAGTCTTGGCCTTAAGCAATCCACCCGAGTAGCTGGGACTAGAGCCGTGTGCCACCACAGCTGGATAATTTTCTAATTTTTTTGTGTGTGGAGATGAGGTCTTGCTAGGTTGTCCAGGCTGGCCTCAGACTTCTGGGCTCAAGTGATCCTCCCAAGTGCTGGGATTACAGGCATGAGCCACCATATTTGGCTTTCTAACTTACTGTAGGCCCAGCTGTCTGTGTTCTCTTGTTGAAGGCTTTCAATCACCTTGTCAGGTGGTGCAGATAAGGAATCTGAGGATCAGACAGGTAAATACCTTTCTCAAGGCATACAATGGAGTAATGGTAGACTCGGCCCAGCTTGGCCTTTTTCAAAGTTCTTGCTCTTGATGGCCACATGGCAGCACTTCTACCTGCTTCTTAACCCTCCTGCCGGGATAGATTTTAAAAGACCCAAGGCTGGTCCCTAATTCCAGGTTTCCATTGGGCATACAGGTGGCCAGGGCCCAAATTCAGGCCACATTTGGCCCCGAGCCCCCACTCGCCTGCTACTTTTTTTTACCTTTTCTTGTTAGGATGACCCCATTGATGGCCCTCCTTACTAGTTAATCACCCAATAAACTTGACAGCACTATTTTTACTGAAATGCTTCAGAAATATTCTTGTCATAGCTACTACGTAAAGAAGCTGTCTGATGTTTTTGATGAGAAAGAAATTACTCTAGAATAAGAGTTATATTTTAATACTTCGGACAACAGAATAAAAATAAGCCTAAAGTAGAAAAACATTCCAGAGATAGGAGCAACGTCCAGGGAGGGGAGAAGGTAGCCTGAGATGTTCAGCCTATCGTCCACACTCTGTTACCTGTTCCCTTCCCCAAATCTCCAGTCTGTCTTGCCCTTCCTGCTGAAGATTTAAAGTTGCTTCACACTCTTGGAATATCTCAATCAGCTGCTCTAAATCTTTGTGATGTCCTCTGCCAGAGTCCAAGCTCACATTTCTAGGAAGGGAGAACTTCTCTCACTTTTAATGTTTTTTTTAAAGCTCCAGTGACCCATTCCTCCCTTAACGTATTTCCATTTCAAAGAAAACATTACCTTGTCTTGTAGGTCTCTTTCAGTGGATTTTTCTTTAGTTTTCAAGCGAATACATACTCTCTAGACTGCCTGGGATGTTAGGGCTTCTAATTCATTCTTGAGTAAAAGCTTAATCTACCTTTATCCTAAATGACAGATGAGATACTTTAGATCCATATCAGAAGTAATTGTTTTAAAAAGAAATACAAGTCTCCAGTAAATATCTTATCCGACTCACCCTGGGGTTACATGGTTGTGTGTTCGATCAGATTTTCTATAAATATACATCTCTCATTCCTCTCAGCATGTTTTAAAGGCTTCTGCATCAAGGAGATTTTCATCTACTTTTAATTGGATAGGGCTCTGAAAAGAATGTGGGTAATTCATACTTTCATCGTGAATACCCTGGAAAATGTTTCAGTGTCAGAGAGAAAACAGATCCCATATAATTGAGATGTTGATTATCTCAGGGAAAGAATCACTTTAACCTTTGTGACGAACGCCCCACGGCTGGGCTCCATGCTCCAGGCTTACACGGTTCACTCCAGCCCTAAATGAAAAAGTTCCCATCAGCAGACAACTATGTTTTCTGATTCACAATCCTTAATCCAATTTACAGCATTCTTGAAATTGTTGGTTTACTTGCAGCACAAAGCCCATTGTTCCCACCCCTGCCTTCTAGCAGACGACATTAGCCAGGCTCTCTAAAGACGGCCATCTCTTCCCCATCTTTCTGAACCTTCCTCTGAGGGAGTTCCATTTCTTCAAGTTCCGTGGATAGAAAACTTTATTTGACGATAAATCCCTTCCTTAGTTCCAAGACAGAAGCAGCTGCAAAGAACACAGCAGGTACTGATATCGTACAGAGATCCACGAGGTGATGTTTGACCATTCTGATAGGATGACAACATTGATGTCACAGGACAAGGCAGTAGCGCAGATGAAAGGTGAGATGCCAGCTGGGACGTTCATCCTTCACTGATAATTCAGGCTGGGGATGACTCACCAGGATATTGGTGGGCGACTTTGGTTTCATTTGGTGACTATTAGCTGTAAGGAACTCACCAGTGAAGATGTTTTATGGGATGCTTGGATTTCAGACATTCTTCCCAGATTAATCTGTTTGCCCTGGAAATTACCGGGAAGGAGTCATACTCAATGACCCTCTGAATGTCCAAAGGCCCACACAGGTCTCTGATATGGAAATGGGTTAAAAATCAATGGTGTGGAAGAATCCAGAGCTCTGGTGGAGGTCTCTAGGCCTTACAGGGGTCCTGATAGTCCAGGACTGGCATGAGGTCTTGTTTAGTCAATACTTTGTTCAAAGAGTACCGAGCGTGAGAACGCTTTCTGGGTGAGGGTCTGGCATCCCCAGGTCAGACTTGAGTCATAAAAAGGGCCAGGGTGACTCTAAGGACAAGAGAGGCCCAGCTTAGTCTTGGTGCTGCCTGTAACCACTCCTGACAGAATGGAGACTCTTGCAAGCACCCCCATTCTCTCCAGGCCCCTTATATTTCTTAGAGTCAAGTCCCATCCTCGTCTTGCTAGGGTTCCCAACTTGCTTCGACTGATCTGAGATCAACTTTTTGCAAAGGCCTTTCTAAGACAGGCAGGCCTGACTTTGCCCAGCCCCAGCAAGGATGCATTCTCTCTGTGGCCTGCAGTTCAAAGCTCACTGATCTTGCAGTAACAATGCCACCTTCTCCCCAAGAAGGCACAAGATAGAGCCAGTCACTTGCAGAAGGTGATCAGACGGGGCTGACTGCTCTCACTGGTGGGACAGGAAAACCAAGGGATCTGGGACTTGAGCTGGAGTTAGGAAGCCTTTACGGAAAGATTCTCAAACGGACTCAATGAGGAATCCTGCCTTCTCAAGCACTCAAGAAGGTCCAGGTTATACAGGAATCACTGCCCATCTAACTCAAGCTCATCAACGTGGATTCTTCTTCTCACGGCAGTTCTTTATTAGTCAAGACAGAAAACTATTTGCTCAGCTTTTAATGCCCTGGAAGAAAAAGTGAGGAAGGAGTTTTGGTTTTTGGTGTTTTTTTTTTTTGGAAGGGATTTTGCATTTTTCTTCAGGCCAGGATACGTGTAGTTCTGCAAAGGAAGATCCTGAAAAGCCCACAGCAGGCAGCAAAATATATGGATGCCTCTTGCTCAGTGCTTGAGTTGGAAGGAAACTCAACTCCTCCATTCCACAGGTAATTAGTGGGCATCTGTGAAGGAGTGGGCTCCAGAGGGAAGAGGAGCAGAGGAACAAGAGAGGCAAGTGCAGACAGCTCTTTCAGGAGTGTTGTATTAATAGAAAGAAAATAAATAGGCAACCGCCGGACAGGGGAGTAAGAACAAGAGAGAAACTTTTCTTAAAGATGGGAGAAATTACGGCATGGTTGTTGATGGGTGAGCACGAGCCAACAGAGAACAAGATGAAGACGCTTCGAGGCGAGAGGGCAGACACGCTGGTGAGATATCCTGGAATGAAGGGATCCAGGGACAAATGGAGGAGCCACCTTGGCAGGGTGCACAAGGCGTCCGGCCCTTGGGCTGGTTCACAGCTAATGGAAAACCAGTTGTTTTTAAAAAGCATAAATGAAGACATTCAACCTAAGAGCTATTTTTCATGCCCCCTGTTGCAGAGGGATTCATCCTCTCCTTAAAAGTCAGGCCACTCATGGTTGGGGAGGCGACCTGACACAGCCTTTTCAGCCCCCATGAGGATAGGCGGCCATCTGCCGCTGGTTTCACTGGCTCACCCTTGGTGACCGCCATGTTCTTATGGACCACTTTTGCCCGGACCACCTTTGCCCGGTCTTCCCACGCTTTCATCTCTGCTGCCTGAAACTTCTCCTACTTCGGTCACCTAGAGTTTGTTGAGGCATGTGTTGGTTTTAGAGAACTGCCGTACAAATGACCCCAAGCGGGAGATTAAAAACAACAGAGGAGCCGGGCTTGGTGGCTCAGCCTGTAATCCCGCGCCTTTGGGAGGCTGAGGTGAGTGGATTGCCTGAGCCCGTGGGTTCGAGATCCGCCTGGGCAGCGAGACCTCATCTCTACAATAAATCAAAAAATCAGCCGGGCGTGGTAGCGCGCACCTGTAATTCCGGCTACTGGGAAGGCTTTTAAATATTTTATTTTAAGGATGTGGGGTACAATTCAGGATTAGGTACACAAATGGACATCATACAGGTAAAGTTGGCGCCTCCCTTTGGTCCCCACTCTGCCTGGTTTGAGATCAGGTACGCTCATTGATGCTGTGCTCTTCCACCCCCACCCCGGCAGTATCTCACTACTGCCAAACCCTACCTTATAGCATTATGGTAAATGTTTGGGGTCCACTTATGAGTGGTCACATGTGGTACTCTATTCTTTGTTTCTGTGATAGAGCACTGAGTGTTACTGTCTCTAAATCCATCCAAGTTGCTGCGAAGAGCATATGTATGTCTTTCCTTATGGCTGCTTAATATTCCATTGTGTATATGTACCACAATGTTCTATCCACAGTTTCAATAGGCAGTACGGTTGGTTCCATGTTTTTGCTACTGTGAATAGCGCTGCAGTGAACATGTGTGTGCGGGTATCTTTTTTGTAGTATGCTTTGAGTTCCTCCAGATATATTCCCAGTAGGGGGATTGTTGGGTCATATGGAAGGTCAATGTCTAGTTCTTTTAGAAATCATCACACTGTTTTCCATAGAGGTTGAACTAGTTTGTATTCCCACCAGCAGTGTAGAAGCGTTCCTTTTTCTCCGCATCCTGGCCAGCATCTGTTGTTCTTTGTTTTATTAATGATGGCCATTCTTACTGGAGTTAGGTGGTATCTCAATATGGTTTTGATTTGCATTTCTCTGACAACAAGTGAGGCGAAGCATTTTTTCATATGTTGTTGGCTGTCTATATATCTTCTTTTGAGAAGCGTTTATTCATGTTTTTTGCCCACTTTTTAATAAGGCTGTTTGTTTTTTTCCTTTCGGCACATTTGAGTTCCTTATAGATTCTGGATGTTAGGCCTTTGCCAGATAAACAGTTGGCAAATATTTTTTCCCATTCTCTGGGCTGTCTCTCCACTCTCTCAATGGTTTCTTTTGCTTTGCAGAAGCTATTCAGTTTGATGAGGTCCGATTTGTCCATCTTTGTTGAAGACAAGTTGGTTGAGGAATTGAGGTTTTGCTTCTGGAATCTCTATCCTGTTTCAGTGGTCCATATACCTGTTCTTGTACCAGACTGTTTTGATTATTGTAGCCTTAAAGTTTAAAGTTTGGAAAGTGTGATACTTCCCGCTTTGTTTCTTTTGCTAAGGATTGTTTTTGCTATTTGTGGTCATTTATGT
This sequence comes from Carlito syrichta, assembly GCF_000164805.1. Classification (NCBI taxonomy): domain Eukaryota; kingdom Metazoa; phylum Chordata; class Mammalia; order Primates; family Tarsiidae; genus Carlito; species Carlito syrichta. The sequence goes on from NW_007016346.1 coordinate 236,768, forward strand.
TTCCACATGAATTTCCGTACGGCCATTTTCAGATCTGAGAAGAATGATATTGGTAAGTTAATGAGTACTGAGTTGAATTTGTAGATTGCCTTGGGTAGGATGGACATCTTAACAATGTTGATTCTTCCTATCCATGAGCATGGGAATATTTTTCCATTGTTTGTGTCTTCTTGGATTTCTTTGAGCAGTGTTCTGCAGTTTTCATTGTAAAGGGCTTTCACTTCTCTGGTTAGGATGATGCCGAGGTATTTCATTTTTGTGCAGCTATTGTAAATGGGCCTGTGCTTTTTATTTGGTTCTCTGCCTGTTTGTTGTTGGTGTCTAAGAATGAGACTGCCTTTTGCATGTTGATTTTGTACCTGAGATTTTGTCAAAGTCCTTTATCAATGCAAGGTTTTTAAAGATTCTCTTGGATTTTCGAGGTATAAGATTATATCATCAGCAAAGAGGGATAACTTCTTCTTTTCCTCTTCTGTCTCTTTTAAGGAACTTGCCATTAGATTCAGTCACACACTATCCCCAGATGATCCAGGATGATCTCATCTCAAGATCCTTAACTTGATTACATCTGTGAAGACCTTTTCTCCAAATAATATCACATCGACAGATCCCGGGATTAGGACATAAACATACTGTTTTTTGGGGTCACCATTCAACCCACTACAGTGTGTTTGATGACATTTCTCTTAGTTGTCTCTGCTGCCCACTTCAAAGACCTGGCCCAGAACTCTATACGCCACTCACCATCACTGTAGCTACAACCTTGCCCATTTCTCTCTTTCCGTGACATTTTCCTAAAAATATCCTGCATTTGACAGCTAGACCAATATACCTGCTATTTGCTCAGATGTTAAAAGGATTAAAGAACTCCTGTCTGTTCTTTGCAGCAGGTTGAGCATTCCATCCTTGCATCTCCCTCCCACCAAGAACTCTTAGCTCCAAGCACCATGGATGCTCTGGCCCCTTCTAACATTCGCTCTTCTGACTTTGACTGTGTTCAAGAGACCCTGTATAATCGGCTAACTTCAAGTCTCAGGATATCACCTTCCTTTGTCACTGCCTTTGTCAGAAACCCACATCTCAAGCCTGGACAACTGCTCCAGCTCCTGGTCTGGTCTCTGCTCTCCCCACCCCTGCCCAGGTCTTCTGCCAGCAGGTTGCCAGAATTCCCTTCTGAAAAGAGGGGAATTAAGACATCATTCTCTAGTTTCATTAACTCTCCATTGGCTCCTTGGAAGCCAGATCTTCAGGAGATATACAAGGCCACTGATGAACTAGCTCCAAAGTCCTTGCTATGGTCTGAATTCTTATATTCCCCCAAATCCACGTGTTGAAATCCTTACCCCTAAGGTGATATTAGGAGGTGGGGCCTTTGAGGAGCAATTAAGTCATGAGGTTGGAGCCCTCATGAATGACATCTGTATCCTTATAAAAGAGGCCTAGGAGAGACCCCTCACTCCTTCCACTGTATGGGACATACAGAAGGTAGCATCTATGAACCAGGAGGAGGTCCCTCACCAAATGCCAAATCTACAGGCATCTTAATCTGGGACTTCCAGCCCCCACAACTGTAAGAAATGAGTTGTTGTTTAGAAGTCACTCAGTTTATGGTATTTTGTTATTGCAGCTCGAATGTACTAAGACCTTCCTCCGCATCTCTACCTTCCAGGATGACTCTTCCTCCCCCAAAAAGCAAGATGTCTTTAGGAGCCCTTACCTGTGCTGTTTGGAATTCCTGTCCCTCCCAGCCACCATCTGGCAAACTTAATCTCATTCTTTAAGAACCAGTTTCAGCCGGGCTCGGTGGCTCAGCCTGTAATCCCGGGCCTTTGGGAGGCTGAGGTGAGTGAATTGCCTGAGCCCGCGGGTTCGAGACCCGCCTGGGTAGCGAGACCTCATCTCTACAATAAATCAAAAAAATCAGCTGGGCGTGGTGGCACATGCCTGTAATTCCGGCTACTCGGAAGGCTGAGGCGGAAGGATTGCCGGAGCCCAGCAGGTCGAGGCTGCGGTGGCCGGGAGCGGCCACTGCACTCCAGTCTGGGCGACAGAGTGAGACTCCAACTCAAAAAAAAAAAAAAGAACCAGTTTCACGTGATCACCTCTGTGAAGACTTCCCCAGTTCCCCAGAAGTAAATCACTCCTGCACATGTGAGTTAGGTAGACCCAGCACCCACCTGTGTGATAGGCCAGAGGAGGGTTTTATTACTTATCTGTTTACGAGAGCCCTGATGCTAGGCTTGCATGTCTCCAAGCAGGCTCTCATCTTCATTTTTGTACTTGGTGGGTACAGGATGGCACTGGGCACACAGCAGGCTTATTAATTAGTGCATCACCTTGTCAGTGATGCCATAGTGAGGAAGCTGAGTTGTTAGCTGATTCTAAAAGTTGATTTTCCCATGCTATGATAATAAATGATTCTTTTATATAGGAGCAAACCATACTAAATACATGCTCTTGTATAATAACCAGACCAAATTCTGGCTAATTGAACAGATTCTGGCTAATACCAGATTTTGAAAGTTTCAGAAATGACAGAATAAACCCGTAAGAGGGATGTACTGGCTGACCTGCAATTTCTGTTAAGGACAATTGTGTTTTTAAAGGGAAACTCATAGGATGAGAAAATTTCACCCCAAATACTCACAAAAGAAATCCAATCATTTGACCAAAAATGGAAACTTGCTCTCAAAGCCTTATTTTTAGTTTACAAGATGATGCAAGACACATCATTTTTTTTTTTTTTTTTTGAGTTTGGTGCAAGGCGAAGTGTGAACTTTGTCAAGGGGAGGTTATTTTAAGGAAAAAGAAAACAGAGCTCCACTTGGAAACAGTCACAGGGCTTCATATATCACTTGGGCTATAAATTATGTATTGCATTTGTCAATGCTGCCAGGTTCTTTCTTGATTTCGGAGGTGGTTTCGTGTTGGCTAATACTGACTGTCTCACTCTGACTAAATGTTCCTTATAGGAGGACTTCTATTTTCTACTTTCATCTTCCATAGAGAAGCCTGGTAATTTTCAGTGAAGTACTTGGATTAAGGGCTTTATTGAAAATTACTAGGCCTCAACCAGACACAATAAGACAGACAATTCAGAGCATCTTCAGAAAAGAACACTTGTCTACCATGATAAAACTGAACAGAAGGCTTTCAGGGGACGCTCACACTGGTGGTAAAAATGGAATTGGGAAGGAGCAATGAGTAATTATTAGCCCAGGAAGGAAGAAATGTAAAAGAATGAAAATGGAAACAGATGGAAATGACATTTTATGGAGAGAAAGAAAAAGATTAAGAGACTAAGAGCTAGGCTGAAAGACATTCAAAACTTTTTAAAATGGTGGAAAAGCCAAAATAGAAGAATGATTTTGTGCGGAAGAAATTCAGAAAGATAACAGAACATAATTCAAAAGCCAGAGTGTCCAACATAAAGAAGCAGAAAATCCATTCAGCTGTGTAGGTTTCTGAGCATGGAGGCAAAGAAACTTTCATATAACTGACCCCTGTCTCTCCCTGGCCCCCTCTGCTTTCCCAAAAAGCACACGGAGAGGCTGTCACAGGGCCCAGGGTCGGGACCCCTGCTCCTTTAACTGCCTTGTTAAACGCTGTCAGGAGACAAGCTTTCCCTGGATTCTTTAAGTCCCTACTTCCCCCAGGTAGCTGTATACGTTTAAAACAGTGAACTAGCTACAGGATGCATGTTGTTTCCACAGAGTATGTACATGAGGGTGGACCTCAAAAATCCCTAAGTTATTTTTTGGAGGGCAGGCCCCTTGAAGTACACTCAGAATTTGTTTCTCCAGATCAAATGGCCAACCAAAGTTTTGATCTGAAAAGTTTTGAGTAAGGCCCTGCCATGAATTGTGGAAAAAAATATCCCGAGTTGTGGCAAACAGGTGACTGGTTCTTCCACCATGTCTACACACTTGCCCATACCACGCTGAATGTTCAACAGTTTTTGAACCAAAAACAGCATGGACCCCCCATGCCTCACCCTCCCTATGTCACTCGTACTTGCCCGGAGTGACTTTTTCTGTTTCCTAGATGTAAACAACGTCCTCAGCCGGGCTCGGTGGCTCAGCCTGTAATCCCGTGCTTTGGGAGGCTGAGGTGAGTGGATTGCCTGAGCCCGCGGGTTCGAGACCCGCCTGGGCAACACGGCAAGACCTCATCTCTACAATAAATCAAAAATCAGCCAGGCGTGGTAGCGTGTGCCTGTAGTTCCAGCAACTTGGAAGGCTGAGGTGGAAGGATCGCCGGAGCCCAGCAGGTCGAGGCTGCAATGGCTGGGAGCGGCCACTGCACTCCAGTCTGGGTGGCAGAGTGAGACTCCAACTCAAAAAAAGAAAGAAAGAAAGAAAGAAAGAAAACAACGTCCTCAAAAGGAAATGTTTTGCCCATGTGGAAGAGATGAAACAAAGAGTGACAGAAGCACTCAAAGGCATCAAAATCAACGAGTTCTGAAAACCGTTTTGAGCAGTGGAAAAAGTGTCTCGATAGGTGTATTGCATCAAATGAAGAGTTCTGTGGCTACCGTGAAGGCGACTAAAATTTAAACATGTAAGAATAGATATGCATTTTTTAAAATAAACGAATTCTGGTTTTGGGGGGATTCCCCTCATGTAATGAGGATTTCCTTAATTACATAAGGTTAATGGGCCACAAGGAGACAAGCTATATCAGTGAAGCCACAGCTGAGTCATAGCTTTGCCAGCCTGAGGTACCACTTAGCTTCCTTTTTATAATATCATGGTCTCCAGTAATCAATGGTCTTTACACTTATCTAACTTAAATCCCCTTCCCCAGTTTTAAACACTGGATTGCGCGGATTTTTTTCTAAAATGAAATGTGTAAAACCAATTCAAGGAAATTCCTGAGCTCCAAACACTCCAAGTGCAGTGGGTTCAAATTCAGGATATGAGGTGAACCTGGTGGAACTGGTGCTATCAGTTAAGTCAGTAAATTCTGTCCAGGTCAGAGGGCCTCCCTGAAATGCTTGTCTGCCCGTTCGCTAACTCAATAAACTGCTGTCACTACTTGAACTGAAGACTGTGATTTTTAACAGACACATGGGACTCTAGACAGGAAAGCCAGTCCTGTTCTTGCAAGAATTTGTCTTTGTCCGATCTACAACCTTTGCAGTGAATGCGGTGCTAAAGTTAGTGCCAGATAGTGGGAAAGGAGCATGTTTACAAAACCCAGTGCCATGATGAGGCACACGGCAGAAGGGAAGAAGGGGGATCTGCATCAGGCCCTCTTTAGGGTGGAAGTAGGGAGACAGAGGCATGCTCCTTGGCCCTCTTAGGGGTTCAGGGTCTGGGTCAGGAGGCAAGATCTACACAGACACAACAGATACACCCAAGATAAGGAGCTTTATGGAAAGCCTGCGTGATGGTGGCCTTATGTACTGGTTGCTCAAGCACTGCCAGAATGTGCTCAACTTAATGACAAATGACACCTTTGAGAGTAAGGATGCAGTCTATGGCCATACCACCCTGAATGCACCTGATCTCGTCTGATACTGTGGTGGGGTGGGAGAAACAGGGCATATTGGGAATGCTCTGTACTTTCTGCTCGATTGTGCTGTGAGCCTAAAACTGCTCTAAACAAATAAACTATTTAAAAAAATCGAGAGAGAGCCCAGGCCCTGTGCAGCACCGGCTCCAAGAAGGAGACACAGAAGCGGCAGCCACAGGCCCTGGTTTTGCCCACAAAGAGGCTTAAGTCAGCGCTGGGCCTGGGGAGACAGATGGTCCCTGGAGCAACTGGGTTATTGCCTGGGACTGCTTAGAAATGCAGATCCTCGGACCTACCCAGATAGGCTGAATCAGAACCTGCATTTAATAAGATCCCCAGGGGACTCCGGGGTCATAAAAGTTTGAAATACACAAAGCAAGGGGTACAGGACACACGTAAATATTTCCAAGGCAAGCGCAAGGTAGAAACAGGGCGCAAAGAACACCTGGGGAGAGGCGGACCAGTGGGGTGTGATGCTTGGGAGGACTCGCACCCGGATGACGGGGACAGGGAAAGCTCCGAGGAGGAGAGAACACGGAGATATGCCCCTACGGTCCTCAACACAGAGACTGCAACAAGATGGGGCATTTCCACACCAGAGACCATAAGAAAGTCCAAGGGCTTGGGAACCAGAGAGCATCTTTCGAAAAAGGCCAGATGTTATGGGAAAAGGGAGGGTAGATCTCACAGGTTCATTCCCTACCCTAAGGGGCGTCACCTGGCAGGTGAGAGGCCTAAATCTGCCTGTAGCAATGGGGGAATCCCCAGGTTTGGGCATCTTCGAAGTGAGGCAAGCTGTGATCTCAAGGCCACTTGATCAGAAACCAGACTGGCAGTCCAGGAAGCAGTGTGAGAGGCAGAGGGTGGTGGAAGTAGGGCACAGTGAGGGTGACTGGGAGCTCACAAGGAGGAGACATAGGGTGAACTGGATCTGGTAGCAGGTCTTCTGCCCAGTCCCTGATTGTTTAGCACTGCCCGAGGTAGGGCCGGGGCCAAGATGGTGCCTAGCTTAGAGCGAGTCTGTCCGTGAGAGAGAACTATCCTCATTCCCTAAGGCACATGGATAGACAAATCCTGAAGAGAAAATGTGACTTATCCCTATAAGCCCAGGAAATGAAAAATGAGATTATAATGGGCTTTGGTCAAAGCACAAATGAAAACACTACCATTTATAGGCATAATTCGAAATTTTAGTAATAAAGTAGGTATCAGGAAACTCCATGATGCACCAACAAAACTATGCTGCTTTTTCTTGATTTCTTATAATTTGTCTTCAAAGCTGCCTCTGTTTCTCCCTCTTTCTTTTCCTCTCTACCATTTGCCTTGTCTGTATTTCCTTCAGGGCCACACTGGGGAGAGCCACGCTTACCAAATCCCATTGGTAGCTACCCTGTGCTTGACAGTTTTTTCAAAATTACACAAATGACATTGGCTCACAAGAAAAAACATCTTACTTTGGTGCTTGTAATATTTTTCCTTGTCATTTGAACACAATTCTATTCCTTCCTAGCTTTGGTCCTTATTTTCTAATTCTTTTAGATGTATTTTAGCTTTTCAGTTATTCATGCCTGGGAGGGTCCCACAGGCTAGGAAGTCAGCGTCTGTTTCCAACCAGCATGTGGACTGAAAACATTTTTGGTACGCGACAAGAACAAAATCTCTGGCTTAGAGCAGCACTGCCCAATAGAGATATAAATGTGAGCCACATATGTCATTTTGAATTTTCTAGTTGCTACATTAAAAAAAGAGTGAATTAATTTTAGTATTTATTTAATATATCTAAATTATTATCATTTCAACATGTAACCAATACAACAATTAATGAGATACTCGATATCTGCATTAGTTTCCTAAGGCTGCTATAACAAAGTACTGGCCGGGTACTAGGAACTTAAACCACAGACATTTACTTCCTCGCAGTCTGAAGGCCAGAAGCCCAAGATCAAGGTGCCAGCAGAGCTGGTTTCTTCTGGAACCCTCTCTTCTTAGCCTGCAGACAGCCTCCTTTGCCACAGGTCTTCATGGGGTCATCCCTCTGTGTGTGTCTCTGTCCTTATCTTCTTCTTTTTATAAAAATACCAGTCAGATTTGATGAGAACTCACCCAAATGACCTCATGTTACCTTAACTACCATTAAAAAACACTGTCTCCAAGTAAGGTCACATTCTGAGGTGCTAGGGGTTAGGTCTTCAACATATGAATTTTGGGAGGGTACAACTCAGCTCATAAAAACATGTGCTTTTTTGCACTAAGTCTTAAGAATACAGTGTGTACTGCACACTGACAGCACACTGCGGTGCTATTTGGACCAGCCACACACAAATGCCCAGTGGCTGCAGGTGGCCCAGACTCAGTACCGGATAGCGAGAGTCAGAGCCCTACCCATTACTTGATTGCTGACTTCTCTGTGCCCGACCGATCAGAGGGTCTCCCATGAATCAAGGCCCTCCCAGGTCCCATTGACTGTATCACCTGCCAACCAAAGCCTGTAATGATGACCTGTGAGTCATTCTGAAATATTTTTCCCCTAAGATCACTGTAATCTCAGAATGGAGTATGAACATTTGTGCATCTGGGCCCTCCCAACATTAAGCTTCTTAATCTTCAATAATAGCCTTGGCCATCTGTCTTATTCTATTGCTTTTAGAAAAAGCAGGAAGGATATGATTTCTCAAATTATTGCATATACCCAAATCGGGCAGGAGTGCCTGTGCCTCAGCCATATTTCCTAAATGAGAGTGATTCTAAATCTGACACCAAGTGTCAAACTTTGATCTTCTCCTGTGAGCCCCCAACCTCCCCCACCTTCTGCCTGGTGAGATTTCCAGAATCCTGGTCACAGGGAAGAGGAACCCATCCTCTTGTGCTGCTTCTTCTGCAGGCCCTGCCTGTCTAAGTCCCACTCCCATGGAAGAAAGAAATTCAGGCATGGAGATACCAGAATCAAGGCCCAACAAGTTTCATAAGACAATTCTATTCTCACATCACCAGTTGTGGAAAGCCATACTATTTTGGGAACCGGTCTGAACAATATTTTTCTTAGAATACACTCATACTTAGGTAATTTCTAGGTTAGCTTTTCCATGTGCCAAAAAAACTCTTGATTAGAACCCTGACTCACCTGTCTAATTAAAAGCTGGGGTGCACACGTAGGTGCTGCTCTTATTCACCTGCCCTTCTGGGCATTTCCCCACCCCTTGAAGTGTGGTTTGGCCATGTGATCTGCTTCAGCCAAAGACATGAGCAGAAACACAGGTGTCATCTTGGGGCAGAAGTCCAAAGGGCTGGCAACTTCTAACTGCCCCTTCGCTGGCTACACGCTTTTGTGGAGGAACCCAAGAGAGGACATGGAATGTGCGTGAGAAATACACCTGTGCTGTTTGGAGCCACAGAGATGTCGAGAGGCTGAAATTCTAGCATATTTCAGGCCATTTGGACAGACACAGAGGATGAAGAATGATTTCCTACTGCTATTTCTCCCATAAAATGTAATGCTTGTTGATGCTAAAATGAATTTTTTTTTTTTTTGCAGCTAATCACCCTGGTACTTCAAATTTCATTTTATTAAATTCTTCCCAGCACATGTATTCAGTCTCACTTTAGTTTCAGATGGATAAGCAGACTTTGACCCTTTTTAAAATTCTGGTGGAAACGTTACAGATACTCAGTAATGACTTTCCAATCTGTTTTATCAATATAGCTACTATGAAGACGATCCCCCTAAGCTCATTCTGACTCAAGGTCAGCCGATGATCACGTGATCATTGTCATATTTCTGTCTCCACCAAAATGCAGGGACATCTGAGGACATTCTTTCAGCCAGTTTTCCTTTTTCTGCCTTTAATATTTTGTTGCTTGAATTCGCTTTTTCTGAGCCAGGCTTTCTCAGTCTCAGCACTCTTGTAATTCTTTGCGGTAGGAACCATCCTGTGCATTGTAGGATATTTAGTAGTGACCCTGTCCTCTATCCACTGGATTCCAGTAGCACCTACTCTTTCCCCAGTCTATGACAACCTAAAATGTCTCCTACAGATCCTGGTTGAGAACCACTGTTCTAAACAAAAGACATTCTTGTTTTGCCCCTCCATATGATTTTTTCTTTTTTTTTTTTTTTTTTGAGTTGGAGTCTCACTCTGTCGCCCAGACTGGAGTGCAGTGGCCACTCCCGGTCACCGCAGCCTCGACCTGCTGGGCTCCAGCGATCCTTCCGCCTCAGCCTTCCAAGTAGCCGGAATTACAGGCCTGCGCTACCACGCCTGGCTGTTTTTTTTGATTTATTGTGGAGATGAGGTCTCGCTGCCCAGGCGGGTCTCGAACCCGCAGGCTCAGGCAATCCACTCACCTCAGCCTCCCAAAGGCGCGGGATTACAGGCTGAGCCACGGAGCCCGGCTTCCATATGATTTTTTGATGAACTATTATAACATAGATAAAGACATCTGGCTACCTTTGCTAAAAAAGAAATAAAAGTCCTTTGTTTTTTATGTATTATTTATTGGAGACCCTCAGTGAGCACTTCTCATCTGTCAGGAGCACTGTGAAATGCTGAGTACTCATTCATTCGTCTGTCCATTCTTTCAACACAGGCCCTATGAGCACATTCTGTGTGCTCTGTTCGCACCTTTAGGTGCATGGTGGGAGAGAAACATGGGAGGACTTGGTCCTCACAGAGCTCATGGCCAACTGGGGGACTCACTAAAGAAATACGTTCAAGCCGGGTTCGGTGGCTCAGCCTGTAACCCCGCACCTTTGGGAGGCTGAGGTGAGTGAGTGGATTGCCTGAGCCCGCGGGTTCGAGACCCGCCTGGACAGCGAGATCTCATCTCTACAATAAATCAAAAAATCAACCGGGCGTGGTAGCGCATGCCTGTAATTCCGGCTACTCGGAAGGCTGGGGCGGAAGGATCGCTGGAGCCCAGCAGGTCGAGGCTGCGGTGGCCGGGAGTGGCCACTGCGTTCCAGTCTAGGCGACTGAGTGAGACTCCAACTCAAAAAAAAAAAAAAGAAAAAGAAATATGTTCACAAATCTATCACTGAAAATGGTAGTAAGTACCTTAGAGGAAAAGAAGAGGATGTTTCTGGGGCTAGAAACAAGGTGACATTTAAGCTGAGATGGGAAGGAATGAGCTCCGAGGACAGCAGCAGAATGCCACTGGGCAGAGGCAGGAAAGGGTAGTATATTTCAGGACCTAAAGGGGCAGTGTAGTTGGAATCCAGCGAGCGAGGGGAGGAACGAGGGGGTGAGATGGAGGAGTCTCAGGCCCAATGCTTGTCAGAGGACGTGTGGCCCAAGGAGAGCCCGGCAGTAGCCATCAGCCAAGGTACACATTCCTTCAGCCCCCATGACCTCCGGCTCTCGGGTTTCCTGGGGTCTCCACTTTCTCCCCTGACCACTCCGTAGCCCCAATTACTCTTCTCTAGAGCATCATCAAGCCATGAATGTGTTCTAGAGCCACTGAGGAGAAGAATGACTGAATCTCCTCCATTTCTTAAGCCGCTTGCTAAGCTAATAAAATTTGAGTAATTGGCCCTAATCATGAACGCTTCTCATTTTGGTTAAAAAATGTATTCCATTCTACTACAGGACTGGGTGTCATCCACAGAACACTTCTGATCCTTATTTCCAAGTGGCCTTCGGCCAGGCTACATGCTATAATGCAGAATTTGGACTTTTTTCCCTGTGTCAAGGACATCAGGGACAAATGAAAGCTACATTAACGACCCCTCCACATGTAAGAAGAATCCCAAGCTTGTGATCACAGGGATTCTACTGGGTTTGGTTTACGTCAACAGCCACAGAAAGGGGCAGCTGTTATCCTTTCCTGGCATAGATGCTGTTGAACTGTGTCCCCCAAAAGATATGTGAAGTCCTAACCCCTGGTATCTATGAATGTGACGTTTTTTGGAAGCAGGGTCTTTGGATGTAATCAAGTTAAGATGAGGTCATACTGGAGTAGACAGGGCCCTGATCCAATGACTCCCTATAAGAGGGAGATTTAGACACAGAGACACACACTGGGAGAACACCTGTGAGGATGGAAGCAGAGACTGGAGCAACATGGCTACAAGCTGAAAAATGCCAAGAATTGCTGGCAGCACCAGACACTAAGGAAGAGGCGTGGGGCATACACTTCCCAAGAGCCTTCATAGGGAGCATGGCCACATAGCTTCCAGAACTAAGTGATGAAAGAACAAATTCCTGTTGTTGAAAGCCATCCAGTTTGTGATACTTTATTACAATATAGCCTTAGGACACTAACATAGGTACGTTCCTGCAGTTCACTAGTGACTTTTCCCAAAGTGTGAAAAAAATAAAACAGGTTCTGAAATGAGTTAAGAATCCTGATTGAGCCACAGAAGGAGTTCCGATGTCATTTTGGTGGCAGATTTTTTAAAACTTCTGAAGCTGAAAGAGCTTTTTAAAAAACAAACAAAGATAGTTATTGCATATCTGAATCACAAGAACTACAGTGACAAAATATAATACTGGCTGATTAAAATGATGGCAGGTTTTATTTTAGTACAAGTCAACTGAATCTAAAATTTTGGGTGGGGCCATATCTGTCTTACCATAGGGTTAATTTTTTGGTGAAAATAGAAAAATGCAAAATGTCGAAGGAATACATTAACTCCAAGGGCACAAGACACATCTTCAAGTCAGTGTCCTAGACTTGGTAAGGGCTGTAAAAATACTTGAGCTTTTCCAGTTCTGACTTTCAACAAAGCATCTACAAGAGGGCTATTGATTTTTTTTTTAAAGATGTCTACTTTTAAGTGCAACCTGAAGGAACATGCATAAAACATTTCAATATGCAATTTGTAACAAGTTTCTGGCTCTGCATACATTGCGTGGTAAAGAAAGGGTGTTTACATCGCCGTAGGTAGGTGCACATAAAGAGGGAAAGAGAATAAAAATTGCACTGTTTTTTTTTTTTTTTTACCTTGCCTTTGTCGAAGTAGTGGATGATTTCCTGATAGAGCTGCTCTTTCAACTGTCCCTGTGTCGTCGCCTGGTACCCGTCCCGCTGGGTGAGGTGGGCTGCGCACACATCCTCGGACCACTGAGGCAAAAGCAAAACGTGAGCAGCCCTGAGGCGAGACACGCCTAGTAACACCACTGCCCACTCCTGCGCCAGAAAGCAGCACGGCCCCGCATTTGGAGCCCCGTGTGGGCCCCAATTCTGGAGACACAAGTGGCTGCTGTCATCAGGCTGCCAAGGCCTGGGAACTCAAGGGCAGACCTCCATCTGCAGGCCCCACGAGGAATGAAAGAGAAGGCTATGGTCAGGTTCGTATGGAAGAAAAACCAGCAAGTTCTGGAAAGCATAGAACTGGCAGCTTGCTATTAATACCTCGTGATATCCCGGGACAAATTAGGAGCCAGCTGATCTGTGGGCTGTCTCTAGTGCGACGTCCCAGGATTCTGGTCTCTGTTCTGTGTTGCTCAACATTTTTAATAGACAGCAAAGAAGACACATGGATACCATTTACAAGTCATAAAGAAAAGGACTTGATAGTCTAGATCAAGCTTCTCAGAGACAAGGAGGTGTCTTTGTACCTTCAGCCCTAGGTGCAGTGTCTGGCACAGATTCAGGGCTTGCTCAGTGCTTGTGAAATTGCTGGTGCGGTTAACTTGTAAGCCCAAGATGCACAGAGGTCTCAGCAAACCAGGGTGACATGCCAGAGGGAAGGCAGGGCCACTTGACAAATAAGGCAGGGCCACTTGACAAATAAAACACGCACAACCCTGAATTCAGCTCAACAAATAAATGGCGTGACATATAGGGCTTGATAAGATTCAGCAATTATTTGGTGAGGGCCTACTATGTGCCAAGACGAGGTCACAGTGGAGGCAGAAGGTGCCTGACCCCAGGAACTCCGAGTCTCCCAGGATAGTGAAATTACACAGAGCATAACGATACATAAGAACACTGCGTGGCCGGGCTCGGTGGCTCAGCCTGTCATCCCAGCACCTTGGGAGGCCGAGGCGAGTGGATTGCCGGAGCCCGCGGGTTTGAGACCAGCCCGGCAAGTTGGCGAGACCTCGTCTCTGCAATAAAATTTAAAAAATAGCCGGGCGTGATGGTGCGCGCGGGTAGTTCTGGCTACTCGGAAGGCTGAGGCGGAAGGATCGCCGGAGCCCAGCAGCTCGACGCTGGGGTGGCCGTGAGCGTGTGTGCCACTGCACTTCAGCCTGGGCAAAGGAGTAAGGCTCCAACTCAAAAATAAAAAAAGAACACTGCGTGAGTTATGATTGTGCCACTGCAATCCAGTCTGGGCGACAGAGCAAGCCCTGTCTCTAAAATAAAATAATAATAATAATAAATAAATAAAAAGAAAGAACACTGCAAAAAAAGATTTCATGGTACCCTAAGGGTGGGAGGTGTAAGTTCATGCTAACTGATCTGGGAGGCTCAAAGGAAGACATAATTAGAATGAGTTTCTTAGCCCCTACCCATCTTCCTGAAGCCAGGGACCCAGAAACACTTCATGCTGGACCCCAGGGCTCCAATGTACATGGTGCTGAGCACGGTATTTCAATGGCTCCCCATCTCCAGGAAGGTCAGGTAAGAGTGAGAAATCTGTAAGATTTTTCATCTTAAAATTGTACTCACCTATCCCTACCACAACTGAAAATGACAAATTCGTTAACTTTGGAATGTATACAACATAACTGGTGTTATGGTCTACTTTTATTGGAGGGTGGGAGAAAAAAAGCCAAGCTTTAGAGAATTCTGAAGCGTGACTACAATAGAAATAAATTAAGAGCAAGAAATTCAGGATTCAAATGATTGCCTTTGATTTTAAACCACTTTTGTAAAAGAGAAGAAACACTGAGTAGGAAAGCAAAAATCATCTCTACCTTCCACTTAAACGTGGAGCTGAAGTGATTTGATTGTTAGACTAAAATCTAATGTTTTTATTATTGTTCTTGGATTTAACCAGAAATATGCTTCACCAAAAGAGAAGATTCTATTTGAGGGTTTTTAATTAATAAATAAGAATATATTTGTCATATTGAAGAATTTTCATAACAGTATATATCACGTTGTTTAGTGAGTTGATTAACCAGCATGCATTCACATTCACAGAAGTACCAAAACATATTTTGAAAAAAATGCATGATATAATGGGGTAAAAGATATGGGGGGAGATTATATAGCATTCCCCATTTAACCTAATTCAGAATCCCAGTGGAAAAGATAATGAAAATCGGCCTATTGATTTGGTCATGAAACAAACCATCATGCAGTTTGTGGCAAACCCAATAAACCCAATGATTAAACAAATGATATTTTTATGTACATATGTATGTTTTACATTCACATGTGCATATAAAAGTTTATGTTCTATGAGAGAGACAGTAAGGGTTGAGTGAGCAGTTTGACAATCCTGTTTTAATTTCCCTGGAGTAGAAGAAATATCTTCACATTTGCAAAAATATCTTGTTACCAAAATTTCGGTTTTCTAATAAATGATAGTCATCAGACTTCATAGTGGGATGGCTGCTGTCAGATGTACCAATTAAAACCTCTGTCTTCATAAATTATGCTCCTTGGGAGAAGCTTATGAGGTACAGGGCCAAAGGGGTGCTCAGGCAGCCGGTCTCGGGAGGACAGCTGATGAGGCGTCCAGATTGAGCCGAGATCCTCATGGTTTACTTGTAATGGGCCCTTTTGTTTCCAGGCTGCTGTAAATTTCCACACTCAAATGTCTCCAGGCAGCCTTTGTGTATATTGTCTCACAGAAGCTCCTGGAAATTTCAGAATCAGGCCAAAGACTAAAGAGAGTCTTACCAGAGTTTTACTCCGTAACAGAGTAACCTCCTTAACTCTCATTATTCAACTGGCATTGTTTAATGCCCATTTAGTGTAATTTCCTCTGGTTATCTTTCATTTCATTTTTGGTATCAGGAAGGCTGGTTTTGATTCGGTAACATGAGTCCTTGAATGAGTAATTTTTGTGTAGGGTCACCGAACTAAATTCTAATTCTTGTAACTATTTTTGTTTATCTAGTTCATAATTTTAAAATTTTTTATAAGAATATAATGAGAAAAACAATCTAATAACTTGCCGAAGTTCTGAAATTTAAAACTAGAGGTTATATAGTCATTCTCTCGTCTGTCCACCCATCCATCCGTCCATCCATCCATCCATCCATCACTGTAAATAAAGAAAGTTAATGTCTACATTTATCTGCGTAATAAAAGAACCACCGATAATTGAACATCGTCACATCTGACCCGTGCTCAGAAGCAACATTCTTTAAAAGAATAAGGCAGAGAAAGCTCGTAACAGGAGGCTTCCATGTGAACTGACAGACAAAAAAGTCATGTTCTGGTCCCTAACTCTTTACTCAGACAATTAAGGGTATGTCTCATCCCATGTCTTAGCCATTTTACCAGAAAAATCCCTTCTTATTGATGTTGTTTCTCTACCTTTACAGAGTCCTGTTGGCATGAATAAGGTAGTGTAGAATCTTTGACTTGTTACTAGCTTCCAGCCTGAAAATGGGCATTTACGATGCTTAATGATAACTTGGTATGGCATCTTGCTAAGACTGCATTCAATAGGTTCACACTTGTAGTCAAAGGACTTCCTAAATATTTTTGTTCATGTCATTGCATTTAGTTAATATTCATAATTCTTAAGTTATAGGTTTACTAAAATTTGCCAATGAAAAATAAAATTCGGAAGAATCTTAAAATGTGTAACAGAATTATCAATGTGCAAGGTGATTTATATTACCTTAAGAAGTTTTGCATGGAGAAGCAAGGTATAAGCAGCTTCTGTGTAGTTGTCACACTCTTTGTGCAGGTCACAGAGCTTGTACAAATACCTGAGACAAGAAAACAGAGGTACGTTCTTAAAATGCCACTAAATAATTTGTGTGGAGGATTGCAAGAGCTGAATTCTGCATTCAACAGTAAATCACATCCATATTCTCGTTTTACAATGTTAATGATTCACAATGTCTTGAAAACATTTAGTGCAGAAAACACCACAAAAAACTAACAAAAATAATATACAATTATAAGTCTTAAGTCTTCTTTTTTCAGGAAAAAATGAAGATGATACACAATGGTAGAATTTTACTCCCAGGTTTCTCATTCTTTTTCATGTTTTCCAGAATTTTTCTCAACCATTTGGCATGAGATACACAATGCTTGATTGTGATTTCCTACATTTCTACTGAATGCAAGTGTACTCCAAAATTCACACAAATATGAATCCAGAAGAATAAAGAGCTCCCATAATGACAATGAATGTGATCAGAAAAATTTATCTGCTATAAAGAAATAAAGGTAACTGATTATTTTTCAAAGATATTAAATTCATATGGTATTTTTTAAAAAGGAGACTAAAAAATATTAGAAATGAAAAAATTAGACAATTGTACTCAATGTAATAAACACATAATTAAACATTCATGCCATGCGGTTTATATCTTATCTTATGTTTCAAAGTGGTAATCTTGCTAGTTGTTTGACACTGAACCCCAAAAATGACCAAGAAAGAGAAGGGCTCAATCACAGTCCCCAACTCTAAGGAACAAGGCAAGTGATAAAGACATAAGAAATCATGCGACTATGGTGTCAAGAGTAGATTGAAAAATTACAACATTGCCTATTTCTAGTAAATTTATAACTAGATTTCTCATTTGATCATATATGATCAAATGTGAAACATTCAAAAGGGTCATATGAGTTGGTCAAGAGATACAAAAGCTTTGTGAAATAATCATTTATAGTTCTGCTTCTGAGTTGGCTCAATGTGACCACCAAGAACTCTGCATTGGTATGCACAAACTACATATGGGTTGAGAACACAGCTGAGAGCCACCAAACTCAAGTTTAGAGGCTTCACAATTTTCCACAAAATAAAGCTTTGGGGTTATAAAACATTTCTTAGCACAGATTTGACAAACAACAATTATGATAAACACGCAAAGAGTGAAGGCAAGTGTGATGTATACATACCTTATATACATTTCTTCTCTTTCAATTTCTTTGTAGAAATTCTGAAAAATTAAACCATAACACTGTGTTAAGAATCCTGCGCCATAAAAGGTGTCATATGTACATTGACAATTCAAGGTTCTTCAACTTGTGTCAAACATAGCGAAATGGACCCAGCTTTTTGGATGAGAACCATAAACGATAAAACCATCTTACACTGTTCTTCTTCTTTTTTAATTTTTTATTTTGATTTTTTGCTATTTTAACAATTACATTTCCTACACTGAACACTGTGATGACTAAAATCTACTCTGTCATTTGAAAGTCACTTGTCTCCAGTGGAAAGAAGGTACGATCCAAGGACATGATATCTGAACCACTATAATTCATTAGGATAAATGATTCCATAAATAAATCTCCCAGATTTCGGAATAAGCAAATAACCGTCATTAACATGATTTAAAGCTTGCTGGATCCAGCCTCAGCAAGAGCTCCAACAAGGCAATCTGATAATCTAGCCCTGAGGAGGCTAGCCCACTAGTCATATATATGTAAAGATAAAATACATTCAACTAACATCAGAGTTAAGAATTCACTTCCCAGTATCACTTCCTACGCTTTGAGTACTCAGTACACATATAGGGCTAGTGTTACTATATTGAACAGTATAGATATAGGACATTTCCATCATTCCAGAAATTTCTGGTAGATAGTGCTGTTCCAGACAGACAGATCTTCCAAACCACAGTAAGAAAATAGGTTGCCACTTTAAAAGTTTCCTGTGTATAAACACTGATGGAGAAAGGTTACTTAGCAGCTTACAACCAATGGGCTATTTCTACATGTTACTATAAAATATTAATACCATCTGAGCATAAGCATTTCCATCAAAATTAGATCTCTTCATGTGAATAGCTCCACAAACACTTGAAAATCTTTATCACAGATGAGGCACCAGAAAGGGATAGACGTCACTTAACAAGGCCTAGGATACGGAAACATAGCTACTTTCAATGTAAAATTTAGTACCCCAAAATTAGCAAAAGAAGGCACTGCTTCTAAGATTGATCTCTCTGCAAAGAAATGACAAGTAAGTATAGAAAATAAGCAGGGGCACATTTAGAAAAACGCACCAAGATTTTCAAATTTTATTGCATCTGACATTTTAATGTCCTCCAGTTCATATGACACAGCTCGGTAATGAGGATATTTTCAGCTGACAACTCAGAGCGACACAACAAAGTGAATCTGCATCAAAGACAGAGGATTAGCCCTTCATTTCCAACTCAAGTTCTCCAGTATTTACAAGCTATAGTTTCACACCATCCCCTTCTGTACTCGTATTTTTAATCCCTTCTACGGTTTTGATCATTTTCCTTTACAATTTCACAACGGGGATATCGTGTAACCTTCATTCCTCTCTCAGAGACACGGAAATGTCTTCTATTTTCGGCCTGTGCTGAGTCCTGTTCCCTTCCGAGGACTTCAAAACCTCTCCAGAATCGAAGCGCACACACCTTAAATCCCAATTTCTATATAAAACCTTTGTGTTTCTTACGTAAAAGTTCACGCTGTGCCCGCACTCCTTCTGGGCTCTGCAGGCAGCCTGCTCTCTCAAGATCCCCCTGCCAGTGCAGACTGACGTCTATACAAGCTCACAGCTCGGCTCCCAGAGAAACCCCATTGGGACTGGTCCCCAAACCCCGTGCCACCGCTGGGCATCGATCTTTCAGAATTTAGACATTTGTGTTACATTTCAATTTTGTAATCCGTGTCTAAAACAGATACCAAGATTTTTAGGATTCTGGTCCTAATCTGGTATTAATTAGCCTTGTAAAGGGGCCAAGAACAGAGTAACTGGCAACTGTAAAGTAACAATGATTCTACCAGTCTTAGAAATGGGATCTGTGGATGATTGCAGAGAACTCAGTGACATACTACAAAGTTAGCAACCAACAATCGAAGAATGCTTGTTTATGAAGTGGCAATGAAATTCTAGTCAAAAAATTACCAATATACATTTTGTGCAGTGGAAGGCAAGATCATGTGTAGACATGCTTGCGGGGGACGTTCTGGGGACTTAGGTGACTGAGCAGAAATGACTGCTCAAGTCTCTTGTTTCTTCATTTTAATTTTGCTTGTTTTTTAAGTTAATTTATTTATTTTTTTATTTTATTATAGAGACATAGGGTACAAGAAGGGACTAACTACACAAGTAGGCTGCATGCAGGTGAGGTTTGGGTCTCCAACGGACCCTCACTTCCCCTGTTTTGGGACCAGGTACCCTTTGTGTTGTTACCTATCCTCTCTCCTTCCCTCCCTCCCCTGGTGTGACCAGTGACTGTCAACCCCCCATGTGGCAATGTGATCAATGTTCAGGTCCCACTTATGAATGAGAACATTCAGTATTCAGTTCTTTGTTTATGTGATAGATCACTAAGTATGATGGACTCCAACTCCATCCAATTTGCTGCAAATCCATGATTTTGTTTTTCTTTATAGCTGCATAATCCTCCATTGTATATATGTACCATATTTTCTTTATCCAGTTCACTTTCAATGGGCAATAGGGTTGGTCCCTTGTTTTTGCTATTGTGAATAGTGTGGCTGTAAACATGCATGTGCAGGTGTACTTTTTGTAGAATTATTTATGTTCCTCTAGTGACATTTCCTGGAGAGGGATTGCTGGATTGTATGGAAGGTCAACTTTTAGGTCTTTTAGGAATTGCTATACTGCTTTCCATAGGTGATGAACTAGCTTGCGCTCCCATCAAGATTGTAGAAGCATTCTCTTTTCTCCACACCCATACCAACATCTTACCATTTTTTTTTTACTTGTTAATGATGGCCATCCTTACCTGAGTTAGGTAATGTCTCACTGTAGTTTTGATTTGCATTTCTCTGATGATTAGTGAGGTTGAGCATTTTTTCATGCATCTTTTGGATGCTTGTATATCTTCTTTTGAAAAGTATAACTCATATCCTTTGCTCATTTTATTAATAGGATTGTTTTTTTTCCTTTCAGCTCATTTGAGTTCTTTGTAGATCCTGAATATTAGGCCTTTATCAGATATATAATTGGCAAATATTTTTTCCCATTCTTTGGGTTGTCTCTCCACTTTCTTGATGGCTTATTTTGCTGTGCAAAAGCTTTTCAGTTTTATGAGGTTCTCCTTGTCTATCTTAGCTTTTATAGCATTAGCTTTTGGGGACTTGGTCAATAACCTGTTACGACTCTGATGTGCATAAGGGTGTTTCCCATGTTTTCTTCTAGGAGGATTTTTATAGTTTGAGGTTTTATGTTTAGGTCTTTGATCCATTTTAAGTTGATTTTTCTATATGATGATAGGTAGGGGTCCAGTTTCATTCTTCTGCATGTGGTCAGCCAGTTTTCCCAGCACCATTTGCTCAATCTGGTTTTCTTTTCCAGTTATTGGTGGCTTTGTCAAAGATGAGTTGGTTGAGACTGTGCTTTTGCTTCCAAAATCTCTGTCCTATTCCACTGGTCTTTGTGTCTATTATTGTACTAATACCATGCTGTGTTAGTTACTGTAGCCTTGTAATAAAGTTTAAAAAGCCTGGAAGTGAGATAGCTTCTGCTTTGTTCCTTTTGCTGAGGATTGTTTTGGCTATTTGTGCTCTTTTCTGTTTTCATATGGATTTCTGTATTGTCATTTCAGGGTCCAAGAAAAATGATATTAGTAATTTGATGGGTATTGCATTGAATCTGTAGATTGCCTTGGGTAGGATGAATATCTTGACAATACTGATTTTTCCATTCCACGAACAAGGAGTTCTTTTCCATTTGTTTGTGTCATCTTTGATTTCTTTGAGCAGTGTTCTGCTGTTCTCCTTGTAAATGTCTTTCTTTCACTTCTCGTGTTAAGTGGATGCCAACAACTTTCCTTCCTTCCTTCCTCTCTCTCTCTCTCTCTCTCTCTCTCTCTCTCTCTCTCTCTGTGTTTTTCTTTTTTTGTGGCTATTGTGAATGGGATTGTGCTTTTTAATTGATTATCTGCCCACTTGTTGCTGGTGTATAGAAATGCAACTGTCTTTTGCACATTGATTCTGTACCCTGAAACTTTACCAAAGTTGATTATCAGTACAAGGGGCTTTTGATGGACTCCCTTGGATTTTCAAGGTATAGAATCATATCGTCTGCAAAGAGGGATACCTCAACTTCCTCTTTTCCTATAGGGATACTCCTGATGTCCTTCTCTTGCCTGATTGTGCTGGCAAGGACTCCAGCACTATGTTGAACAGGAAGGGTGGAAGTGGCATCATTGTCTTATTCCTGTTCTCATGGGGAATGCTTCCAACTTCTGCCCACTGAGCAAAATTTTGGCTGTGGGTTTATCATAGATGGCTCTTAATGTTTTGAGGAATGTTCCTTCTATGTCTAGGTGTCCAAGGATTTTTATCAAGAAGGGATGCTGGGTTTTGTCAAGTGCTTTTTCTGCATCTAATGATATCATGTGGTTCTTGTTTTCACATCTGTTAATGCAATGAATTACACTTATGGTCTTGCAAATGTTGAACCAGCTCTGCGTCTCAGGAATGAAGTCCCTCTGGTCATAGTTGATGATCCTTGTGGTGTGTTGTTGGACCTGATTTGCCAGAATCTTGTTGTGAATTGTTGCGCCTATGCTCATTAAAGAGATTGGCCTGTATTCTTTTTCCCTATTGGGTCTTTGCCAAGTTTGGTATCAGTGTGATATTAACTTCATAAAATGATTCGGGAAGAATTCCATCTTTCTTGATTGATTGGGATACTTTTGATAAGGTTGGCATCATCTCTTTCTTTTATGTCTTGTAGAATTCAGCTGGAAAGTCATCTGGTTTGGGACTTTTTTGGTAGGTAGATTTCTCATGTCCTGAATTCTTATTGTTCTGTTTAGGGATTCAATTTCTTCTAGTTTCAACCTTGGGAAGTTGTATGATGTCAGAGAGTCTTACATTTCCTTTAGGTTTTCAAGTTTATTTGCATATAAGTATATATAGTTATCTCTGATAATCTTTTGAATCTCCTTGGGGTCAGTTTAACCTTGCCTTTTGCATTTCTAATTGTGTTTTATTTGGACTTTCTTGCTCTTTTTTTAAGTCAGTCTGGCCAGGGATCAATCAATCTTATTTATCCTTTCAAAGAACCAGATTTTTGTCTTGTTGATTTTTTTCTACGATATTTTTGTCTTCCATGCCCTAAAGCTGTGACTTTATCTTGGTGATCTGGATTCTTTACTGAAGTTGATCTTTTGGTGTTCTTGCCTTTCCAGTTCCCTTAGGTGTGACATTAAGTTGTTTACTCATGAACTTTCTGTTTTCTTGATATGTGTGTGCAATGCTGTGAATTTTCCTCTTAATACTACTTTCATGGAATCCCAGAGATTCTGATGTGTCTTTGTTTTCCTTTGTTTCCAAGAATTTTTTCATTTCTGTCTTGATATTGAGGTTAAATCAGAAGTTCTTCAGCAGCATGCTGTTTAGTGTACATGTCTTTGTATGTTTTGGGTGGATCTTGTTGGTGGCAATATGTATTTTTATTCAACTGTTACTGAGAAGATGCATGGTATTATTTCTATCTTTTGGAAATTGTTTATGCTTGATTTATATCTGAGAATGTAAATGATCTTGGAGTATGTTCCATGCGCTGATGAGTAGAATGCATAACCTGCAGTTGTTGGGTGAAGTGTTCTGTAGGTGTCTATTAAGTCCATTTGGCCGATCTTCAAGTTGAGGTTCTGGATCTCCCTAATGATTTTTTGCCTTGATGAACTCTCTAGAGCTGTTGGTGGTGTATTTAGGTCTCCAGCTATGATTGTGTGAGAGTCAATGTCATCTCTTAGTTTATCCAGTAAATTTATAAAACCTGGTGCTCTTATGTTGAATGCATATATGTTTAGGATGGATATTTCTTGTTGGTGGTTTGAGCCTTTTATCATAATGTAGTGTCCTTCTGTATCCTTTTTAATTTTTAATGGCTTGGTTGCTTTGTCTGATATTAGAATAGCTACTCCTGCCTTCTTCTGTTTTCCATTTGCCTGGAAGCTCATTTTCCAGCCTCCAACTTTGAGTCTGTGGGTGTTCTTTGGAGTGAGATGAATTTCCTGGCGGCAGATTGCTGGGCTGTGTTTTTTTTTAAATCTAGGTTACCACTCTATGTCTTTTTAGTGGTGCATTAGTCTATTCATGTTCAGGTTGATTATTGAAATGCAAGTTTATCACTGCCAAATAACTCCTAAGAGTTGCTATGTTTCCTTTCAACTTTTATATTTATATATATGTGTCATAAATAGACCCTGAACAATTATAATGCTATAAGAAAGTGATTGGCAGTAGTGAGAAACTTTCAGGGGAGGGGGGTTGGGATTGGCAGTTGAGGGAAACTGCTAGGGGAGGGAGGAGCATGCTTCATTAACAAGGGTACCTGCATGATCAATGTTTATAAACTTAACCCTGAAATGTACCCCACATTTTTATAATAAAAATTAAAAATAAATACATTTAATATTTAATATGTGTGTGCGCGTGCGCGCTTTCATTTTGTGAGTGCTCTGTATGCTCTGTTAACACTGAGTTTACCTGTACTTTGTGATGGGTGATGGGCATGACTACTCTTTTATTTTTTTTCTGTGTTCAAGATCTTCTTAAGCATGTCCTGAAGGGCTGGTCTGGAGGTGGCATATTCTCTTAGGGACTGATGTCTATGAAGGTTTTTAATTCCCTGTCACTTATGAAACTTAGCTTGGGAGGGCAGAAAATTCTTGATTGGAATTGCTTATCTTTAAGAATGTTAAAAATTGGAC
This sequence comes from Carlito syrichta, assembly GCF_000164805.1. Taxonomy (NCBI): domain Eukaryota; kingdom Metazoa; phylum Chordata; class Mammalia; order Primates; family Tarsiidae; genus Carlito; species Carlito syrichta. The sequence goes on from NW_007016346.1 coordinate 261,046, forward strand.
TCCAGTCACGTCTGACTTGTAGTTTTTCTGCAGATAAGTCTGGAGCAATTCTAATGCATCTTCCCTAGTAGGTAGTCTGATTTTTCTCTCTTGCTGCCTTTAGGAATTTTTCTTTCATGCTAACTTTGTGGAGGCAGATTACTATGTGTCTAGGGGTTGGTCTTCTCATGTGATGGCTTGTGAGAGTTCTCTGAATCTCAGTGCTTGAATGATTGCATCTCTGGTGAGATGAGGAAAGTTTTACTGAATAATCTCATGGAATGCTTGTTCCAAGGTGTTCTCCATTTCCCTTTCTGCTTCAGGGATACCAGTCAGGTGTAGGTTTGGCTTCTTGATATAGTCGTACATCTTCTGGGGCTTTGCTCTGTCTTTTTGAGGTTTTTTTCCCCCATGTTTTGAACAAATTGGCTGAATTCCATATTTTATTCTTCAAGTTCTGAGATTCTTTCCTTTGCTTGGCTGATTCTGTTCTTTATGCTTGGTAATTTGTCATTTTTTTTGAGGGTGGAGTTCTTTCTTTCCATTATTTCAGAATAGGCTTTTTTGAAATTGCCCAATGCTGCTAAGATTTCATTGAATTTTGCTTCTTGTTTCTCTTGGTTCCTGTTCATTTTTGCCATCCAATCTCTAATTTCGGTGGCTGTCATCTAGGGCAATTCATTCTGGGAGATTTCCATTGTTTGTGCTCTGGTGGCTATTTTTTTGGGCACTGTTTCTTTAGGACTCTGGGAGTTGGCTGTGCTTCTCCATTGATTTTGCCTCATTTGTGACAGGTCTTGTTTCCTTCCCTATAATTCTGTCACTCAGTGAAAGAGGGAGAAGCATTCACTTCTGCTGTTTGCTCTGTCCTGTGGCAGGATACCTTAATTGCAGGTTCTCTTTCTCTCTGTTAAACTAATCCAGTCAATTTTCAGCTCTTGTGCTAGGAGGGAGTGAATTGACTCATCTTGGAATCACTTATCCCTCTCCTTCACTGAGCAGAGCTTCTGACTCTGTCTGAGACTGGAACAGGGAAGGCAGGGGGTGCCTGGAATCCCATACCTGCCATTGCTTTCTGGTCTCTGTGTGTACAAAGGGACCCCTGCTGGAAGCAGAGTGTACTGGTGGCTGGGTCCCTACTCTCTACTCTGCTCCACATGAGAGGCGCCAGTATGCTTCTCCACTAGCTGCTGGTGGCAGGTGTGCCAGTCAGATTCCCTCTGCAGGTGGTTCTCTTTCTGCCTGGGAATGATCGGCCATGACAGCAGCTGGTGTGTGGGTCCCATTCCCCATTTCACTTGGGCTCTGGTTGCCCACTGCTGTGTCCCAATTAAAGCTCTTCCCATGTGGGACTTATAGCTCATACATAGCTGGGAGGGAGTGAACTGAATTGAGCCATCTTAGAATCACTCAACCTCCTCTTTCATTGAGCAGAGCTTCCAGTTTCATGCTAGCCTGGAACAGGGCAGGGGGTGGGATGCCTATAATCCCCTGCCTGCTGTTGCTTACTGGTCTTTGTGTGGACAAAGAGACCCCTGCTGCATACAGGGTGTATTGGTGGATGGGTCCCTACTCAGCAAGAGAGGCTCCAATCTGCTTCTCTACAATGGACTTAAAGGTCATTTGGTAAATTCTATTGTTCTTTATTTTATTTTTAACTTTAGACTTCATGGGGATTCTCTACTAGCTGCTGGTGGGTGGGTGTGCCAGCCAGATTCACTTTACAGGCAATTCTTTTCCTGCCTGGGAACAGGCCACCATGGAAGTGGCCAGTGGGGGGGGGGGG
>NW_007016346.1:262830-301779 GCF_000164805.1 Carlito syrichta
GGGGGGGGGGGGGGGTCCTGTTTCCTGTTTTATTTGGGGTCCAGTTGCCCCCCACTGTGGTCTGACTAAAGCTCTTCCTGCAAGGGACCAACAGCTGGCACATAGCTGAGGGGGGTGAACTGACTCAAAATGTCTTAGAAGCACTCATCCCTCTCCTTTACTGAACAGAGTGTCTGACTTTTTTTTTAAAGTAGGGTTTATCAAGAAGGTAGAAGAGCTGGAGGGGACCTGAAAGAGGTTGCCTGATATTTACATTTTTTTTTTTTAATGCAAGGAACTAGGACATTCATGACCTCACACATATGTTATAATGTTTCACTAATTCTTTTTTTTAAAAAAAACACAAAACTGTTTCTAAAGGAAATTTGGCAATGAACTTAAAGGGCATTGGTAAATTCTATTGTTCTTTATTTTATTTTTAACTTTAGACTTCATGGGAATTTCTGCTTAGTGAGTAATGGAGCATATGTTATACATCTCTAAGATGTATTTATACATCTATATTCATTTATCCACAGAGATGGATTTATGTTTCTCAATTTGTTTCACTGATAAAATGAGAAAAGGTAAAGAGGGACCAGGAGATATATATATATATGGGTTGGGTAGTGCATATTTAGAGATAAGACACCTATCTGTACAATTGGTTTCTTGTGTCTGTTTATTCTTTAGATTTGTTATGTTATTTTTTTAATGAAAAAGTTGTGATAGGCTGAGGTCTATCTTCTTATTCCAGGAAATAGTTAAGAACAGAATTCTTGACTTTTCATAAAATGATCTGGGATGTCCTAATTTGAAGAAAGTTAAGAATTTCAGGTAATCTTGAGAATCCTGGGTGTCTCTTAGTTAAAACTCAGCTAGTGCTGACCACAGTAACAGCAGGTGGGCACTGAGTAGGTGCTGACTGAAAAGGGAATCTACATTAACATCAGAAACTATGATTGCTCTTGCCATTACAAGATCTTGCTTCCTGACCCTGGGTTTGAGTGATCAGAGGCCACACGCAGAGCATACCACCATTTCTCTACCAGGTATCATGTCCTGGAACATAAATTTTGTTCAACAAAAAATAGAAATCTCAATCATCAGAGTTTGAAGCCTAACAAACTTATTGACAATTCTTCCTTTGGGACACAATAAAAGGCCACTAAGATCGCCTTAATGATTTGAGGGAGCGCTATATCGTGATTTCCATGGCACAGAAGGATTATGAAAAGGTCTCCATGTCTTTCCCACAGAAAAATACTAGTGTCCATTTCATGTTGACTACTTTGGTACCACAAAAGTAAATTATTTTGAACAGAGGCCAGAATGCAAGAAGACAGTGAAGCAAGGGCCAGGGGTTTTCCCGCTGGCTTAGAGCAGAGGTTGCTACTGTACTACCCATAATCAGTTTTCAGTTGAATATAAAGACCAACACAGTTGCCTAAGACCTTCATAATGTGCCTGTAAACCTATTTAGATTTTTCAGGCTCATCGATTCTTTCCTTGGCCATGTCCAGTTGACTGATGAGACCATCAGAGGTATTCTTCATTCTGTCACAGCATTTGGATTTCTAGAAATTCTTTTTGATCCTTTCACAGAGTTTCTGCTTATGTTACCCATCTGTTCTTACATATCGCCCACTTATTTCCTTAGAGCCCTTAGCATATTAATTGTAGTTGTCTTTGAATTCCCAGTATGCTGGTTTCAAAATCTCTGCCATATCTGAGTCTGTTTCTGATGTCTGTTCTGTCTCTTTGAACTGTTTTTCATATTTAGTATTCAGTGTAACTATATGTTGAAAGCAAATGTAATATACTGGGTAAAAGGGTCCAGTATGGGCTCCACAGGTGGTTTCTGGTCCTGGGCTCCTGCTCAGTAGTCTGTGGTTCTCTGTGTTCTTCTATCTCTCCAACTTTGGGGTGAGTAGTTTGTCCTGTGGATCTAAGAAGAGCTGTTGAGTTCTGCAGTTTGCTCTGCTTTTCTCTTGTTGTGATAATAGGAGTGACAGTTTCCAAGCTCTTTATATGATTAATCAGAAACTAGAAGTCCCTCATAGTTAGATGTTTAAGGAAAATAAAACTTGCTACATAAGATGTTCGTTATTAACCTAAACAGGTCGCCAGCCATGGAATGAAGGGACTATGGCTGCTCATGAGCTCTTAGTGGCAAAGTTCCTCTTGGCAAAGCACAAATCCAGTATTGATACTAGAGAGAATGGAAAGTGAAAACATTTCTTTTGGTTGAGCTTTTAAATCCTAACAACTCTGGTGACTTTTTAAAGAATGAATGAGGTGTCAACAAAAGTTGGAACAAAAGTCCATTTTCATGAACTCAGAGCACCTGCAAGTCCACACAAAGGATGGATATGGAAGTGAGGGCTTTGCATTCACATGTCTAATGACCAGGTGGTAACACTGAAATCCAGAGGCCAATGGCTATGAAGGGACAGTAAGGTATATAGTAGGAGTAATGTTTTCTTGCATTTCTATGTTGGGGCAAGACAAGGGAAGTTGAGGAAAGCCTTCCCACAGCCAGGAGTCAGCCTTTCTGACTCTTTTTAAGAACAGCAGTAGAGAAAGAGGTAGAGAGCTCTGAAGCCGGGAGTGGGAGTCATGAGGTTTGCCTGGAGGTGAGCTTGTCATAAAGCTTCCTAAAAGCTCATCAGCCCTAATGCATTTCTTGAATGTGCCTCACTGGGACAACTACATCAGAAAGGGGGTATCCATAAAAACTAGCCATATCACAGCAACAGCAGAAAAGCAAGAGGTCCAACAGATGGCACCAGCCAAGGTCACCGAGGCCATCTACTCTTCATGCTGCCCAGCACTGGTTTTCTGTGGCTGCCATAACAAATTATTATAAACGAAAAACAAAAGATACATTTGCTCTCACAGTTCTGGAGGCCAGAATGTGAAATCAAGGTGTCAGCAGGGTTACATTCCCTCAAATGCTCCAGGGGAGAATCTTTCCTTGCCTATGCAGGTTTCTGGTAGCTCTAGGTATTCTTTGGCTTGTGGCTGCATCATTCCAAACTCTGCTTCCATCTTTACATGACTTATACCTCTGGTTTCTGGATGTTATCCTCTTCTGTCTCATATAGGGAAACTTGTCATTGGATTCAGCACACACACCCCCCACCCCAGTTAATCCAGGATAATTTCATCTCAAGGTTCTTAATTTAATCACATCTGAATTCCCTCTTTTTTCCAAATAAGGCCACATTCACAGGTTCTTTTTTTTTTTTTTTGAGTTGGAGTCTCACTCTGTCGCCCAGACTGGAGTGCAGTGGCCACTTCCGGCCACCGCAGCCTCAACCTGCTGGGCTCCAGTGATCCTTCCGCCTCAGCCTTCCGAGTAGCTGGAATTACTACTCGGTAATTCGGCTATTACACAGCCATAAAAATAATGTTTTGGAGAAATTAAATGATGTTGATAAAACAAAAAATGATGTTGATAAAACAAAAAATGGACACGAACCTACCTTTTGGAGGCCACACTTCAACCTGGTCACTGTAGGACATGCGTATATTCTCCTAACAACAAAGTCTTAAGACCTGCACTCAGTGAGGCTCTGCCTTGACCACAAAATAGAATCCCTCATCATTCTCACCAACAAAGAGAACTATGTAAAAACATCCGGGGTGGGGGGAACAATACAGACTTATTTATAGTGAATCCACAAACAATTCATTATTCCTTCCCCGCCACGGATGAGGAAACAAGTTGTGTTCTGCCATGGAAAGCTCCATGGTCGACGGTCATAAAGTTTCTGGAACTTCTTGGTTCAGTTTCTGGTGTGCTGTGAAGACTGAAAATTGAATTAATTTTTCACCCACCAGCACGTTGACAGTGCAGCTCATGCGATTTTCCTTGTTCTCATCATGCATGATGGTTCTATAATCCAAGAGCCTTTCCATTAGACGTACAACGAGTTTGACAAAAGTTTCTCCCGTTTTGGCGAGGTATTTATGCTTCCTGCAGTGCTCCAAGAGGCTGAAAAATAATTATACACACCTTGTTAATCACCCTCAGAAAAAGAAACTCGACTGAGATGCAGTTTTAAATATTTTCCATTATTAACACATTTTAATTATTTCTGGGCCACAAAGTTCATCGTAGTCTAATTACAGGCTCTCTGTCTCTATCCTGACATAAATCCCACTGCTAATCAACACTTACATTTTATCAAATAACACTTTGTACTGTTCGTCTCCTCTGCCGCCTTCTACTTCATGATCCAGCTTGGTGATGATCTCATTTTCAAACTATAATTAAACAGAGGAAGCGTAAATAATCAGCATGGCGGATATTCCATTTTATGACTTGAGCATCAACAGTACATACATTGGTGCGAGATCGCCGTCAGTTACCCTCCGCCTTTGAAGGCTGATTTCGTTTCAGAGTTGCCATCCCCAAACTCCTAGAGTTTCCTGATGATCTTTGTCACAGGGGGACCTTTTGTTTCCTTCCCTGGTTCATGGAGCCTGTATGTGCATATTCTGATAACAGGAGCAAGAACCAGAAAAAGACAGACGAGGAAACCATAGGGGGAGGAAAAAAAAAATCAAGGAGCAACATCCAAAAGGCGCTTCAAACTTCATCTCTACAAAAAAGTAACATCTAAAATAGCTCATTGATTCCTGGAACAGAACAGATGGTGTTTCCCTTGCCAGCGAAGAGCTCCTGGCAATCTGAAAACATCCAGGGGGCCACTTCACCGCCATTCCTTGATAGAGCCTAGAGAAATATCTCATTCCAGTTGAAAAAAATATTAGAAAAAGAGAGAGAGGCAATGCTCCCAAAGACAGAGAAGCAGCACCTCAAGAAAGTCCATCTCCAGATTTCTCCTCCACTCCCCAAAGTTTCTGAGTGTATTTCCTGAGCGCTGGGGTGGAAAGTCCCCCAAACCCACTGTCTCTTAAACTCATCCTTTTAGAGAAAGGATGTTCTGAGGAAGTCCAGATCTCTAAAATGCCTCCAAGTGGTTAATCGGGCTGATAATAACTACACCTCAATAACAGTGCATGCCCTCCCCATCCTTACCACCCCGTCCCCCCTCCCTGGCAGAACTCATAGTTATTGGGATTCCAGCCAGGTGACCACCCGTGTGGCTGTGCCAATAGGAAGGAAGGGCTGCGAGAGGTTAGTTTCTGTAAAGAAGGAGACATTCAAACTCTAAACTAAGAGAAGATAGACAAAGGAAGAACCGAAGGAAACAACCACGGAATTCAGGGTTCAGAAAGCAAGCACACCGTGGCAAGCATGCAGTGGTCTTCAGGACCTCTTTAACAACATGATCAATCACTTGCTTTCTCAGGCGACAATCCCCAAGGCCCCGCTGTTATTTGGATCCCATCAGAATTTAAGCTGCATGACAACAAGGATTTTCTCTTCCCTGGGTCACTGCCATAGCCCCGAGACCTAGAACAGAGCCTGATGTGGATGCTCCAATGAAATGAAGGTGCTGTGTGCATAAGTTATTGAATAGAGCTGGTCTTAAGCTGAATGGAGCTGGGGAGGGCTTAATATGTCAGCAAAGGGGTGTGGGCCAGAGGGTTGCTAAATCACAATCTGCCTCTTGGCCAAGGTCATCCGGAGTGCCAGTAACAGACACTGCAGGGTAGCTGACTATGGGTCCCTAGGGGATCTGGTGAGATCCAGGAAGGGGTTACAAAGTGGCACAGATGCCCTGTCTGTGCTCGATCAGGACACGCTGTCTGCAACCTCAATTTCATCATGCTACAGAGGAAACAAGAGCTTCAAACGGGGCCAGAGAGTATTGATTCTTGCCTGACATCAAGGACTCAGTGACATCCTCACAACCCAGACCTCGATGAATCTCTCCGATTGTCTTTTTGATCTTTTCCTGGTCTCTTCCCTCAAATAAACAACTTTTTGATCCTTTCTGGCCTGAGACATTAGGGGATTTTTTTTTTTTTTTTTTTGAGTTGGAGTCTCACTCTGTGGCCCAGACTGGAGTGTGAGCGGCACCGCAGCCTTGACCTGCTGGGCTCTGGCGATCCTTCCACCTCAGCCTTCCAAGTAGCCGGAATTACAGGCATGCGCTACCACGCCCGGCTGAGTTTTTGATTTATTGTAGAGATGAGGTCTCGCCAAGTTGCCCAGGCGGGTCTCGAACCCGCGGGCTCAGGCAATCCACTCACCCCGGCCTCCCAAAGCACAGGATTACAGGCTGAGCCACTGAGCCCGGCCAACATTCAGCGATTTTAAGAACACAGAAAGAGAAATGGTTCTATTGAAGAATAACTTGCTTTGTTTTTTCACCTGCAATCTCATTACCGACTTTTACTTTAAAATAACAACCTTTTGATACTAACGACTACTCCTCTGCTCTTTACAGAAAAGAATTCTGCAAAAGATGGCTATGTTTAGAACCGAATACAAAAGAGATCCCTTGCTGGCAGCCCAAAAGTTGGCATTTCGAGGCAGTTCCATCTCCCAGATGGTGTCATGCTTGGGACTCCAAAGACTAAATGTTTGACGAGTACTAATGCTTCAGAGGCAATAACTGAGTTACAAAATAAAACTAAGTTTAATTCAAACATATGATTCCATTTCGCAGATGTCTAATGAGTACAGACAACAAAGAAGATACAGAGAAGGCAAAAACACATGCCTTCTCCTAACACGGGCAAACACACAGGCATTTAAAATCATCCATCACATGTCAATCAGAAGGTATTTGAACTTGGCATCTACTTTATGAAAACTGCATGTTTTCTTTGCTTCCATGTAAATCTAGCTGTCACAAACACTGGCAATGAGGAAGCCACAGCTACTTAAGTATGCCACTTATCACATTTTGACTGATGAATTTAATGTTTTCTAAAAAGAGTGAATGAATGATAAGTAAATCAGAACACAGCTGATTCTAATTTTACTAACCTCTAGTCTAAACTAAGTGATTTATCCAAACACCTGGCAACCCTATTCTGTTTATCAGCAAAGATTCAATACCAAAGATCTGCAGCTAGCCTCTAATTCCAGGATCTTCGTTAGTTTTTATAGAATACACTAGAATCAATTGGCTAGTGTGCTGTGAACTGTTCCCATAATCAGAATTAAACAATTCTGTCCAAACAAATTGGAGACAGTACATTTGCCAATAGAGCAGGGCTGGTTTTATAAAAATCAGGTTTATTATTTTACTCGTAAACATGTTGTCTGGTGATTTGTAATTGAGTTCTCTATGGTTAGGATAAAATTAGCAAGGGTTTATTTACCATGCCGCTCAAAAGGTGGCAGGGCTCACTTGTGTTATAAAAAAAAAACAACAAACCCGTTATGGTTTCTTCTCTTTTCTGAATCGCCAATTTTGCTACGAAAATATCCACAGGGTATCCAACTTAAAGTATTGAGCAGAAAGTCTCTAAGCATCTGATACCAGCAGCCCTCTGAGAACATGAAATGTAAGAGGACACTTATGAATATATGATTTTTGGAGAGTTGCTGTTACATTGAAAGCGACGGAGTAGGGGGCTGTGCTCCAAGTGATACTGACGTCTTATTAATTCATTTAACTTAGAAAGGAACCACTGCTTTTGTCAATCGCTGCCACAGTTAGCCATAGGTTATTGGTACCTATTCCAGAGATCACGGAGAGAAAGATCACAGTCGTGGCTAACCCAAAAGCCAATTACAGTTGATTTGGAATGCATAATTTTGGGGGTCAGATTTACCATTCTCATTCTAATGTATTCACAGAGATATAAAACCAGGCCTGCACCTTGCAGGCACTCCAGAATCATGCTTTTATGGAAGAGATTCTGGGGTTATATATGAGTGCAGTAGGAAGCTGGACCAGGGTGGAAAGGTTTGCACAAATAATTCACCACATTTCTGGAGGGCTCAGAGGTTATCAAGAGCTGGGCAAGATCTGAAATCTATGGACATGGTCTGCTAAGTACATTGGCAAAAGGGTTTCTTTGACCCTTTACAAATAAACCTTAGTAAACTGTTTCTCCTGGCCCAAAGTGCTCTATTTTTATTTTTTCAAGAAAAAAATGCTCAGAAGATACTGAAGGTAGAGCATGGTGTTTGACTACCTCCTGGTTCCAGAGGGCACCAAAAAATCAGACACTCTCTCTGCCGTCACCCCCTTTAGCTGGAACTGGGCCAATCCGACGGAACCGCCAGTCGCATGTTTCCCCTTAGTATTTACGAACGGTGGGTGGGAGGAAGTCGCTGGACTACATCTGGATGGAAAACACGGCCAAGAAGAAGGAACTGGCAAGGGCGGGCAGAGAGAAACCTGGCACCTCAAAACCTTTGGGGCACCGGCTCCCATGTTGACATCCTCGAAGTTACTGGTCCCTCCCAATTTATTGCTCAGCCTTGAATCTTATGCTGAGACACACTCATATCTTTATGTATAGAGCATTCCTCCTGCCTAACCACTCTGTAAACTTAATTATACACTTAATTAATTGCTGGCACTCCATCCCAGATTAGGAAACCTCCACATCCTCCTACCTCCAGCAAGCGGGCGGCTCGCTGACCTTGGGGCTTTTGTGAAACACTCATGATCCCGGAGGGCCCACAGGCGTCCAGTTGGGCAGCTGCCTGTCACGAGGTCTTAAGACCCCGCCAACACCTGAGACAGGTACAGCTGCTCCCCATTTCTACATGACACAGACTGAGGAGAGACTGTGGGATGCATGCAATGACGGTGGATTCCAGGAACATGGCAGGAACTCATGGTGAGTCCCGTCTAATTTGGTTAAAGGAGATTATGGGAATTTGAGTATCTTTTTGCTGGAGGGCTTTCAATCATGAAATTCAATGTCATCAGAAATCCTGGAGTCAGGAATATTGGCTTCCGTGATCACCGTTGGGTTTGGATTCAACGAAATAGAAACCCAATTCTCGTGCCATATTTCCTCTTTAAGCACCCAAAGCGATAAAATCAAATACAATTTTGAAGTTGAAAGCGAAAATAAACAAACTAACAAATAAAAGCCCGATACATTAAAGAATAAACAAGATAAAACTGCCACCAAACTCATTCACATTCATATTCCCGGGCAAAATATATTGGCCTTTCCACCAAGTGGCAGAGGCCTGCCAACATCCACTTGGGTTATTCAATTACTTGCTTAAGGTTACCGGCATGGGCAGTGAGAGGAGATTATTCAAACAGGAACTCAGAAACACTGACGACACAAAGATTACTCATGTTCTAATACTGTTACAACTAAATGGGGATTTCTGGAAGTTGTGGAGCATTTTACTGAGCCTCACAAAGATGACAGAAAATAGCTTCGTGATTGAAAATATTATTTTTGCCGTGCAGCCTTTTCCATTCCATTTTTATTAATGATATATGGCCCGTATGGTCATTTGCTGCAATTCTCAACTGTTAGTTCTGCATTTTCCAAAGGCATAACAAATGGAATTCTTTAAAAAGACGCCAGAGAAAATTTAAAGGTATGTGTTTTTTTTTTTTTTGTTATGAGGCAAAAATCCAGTGTGAGGTTGAGACTCAGAGCATTATCCACTGGAGGGCAGAGTTCTTAGTGAGAGGAGAGAAAGATTGATTTAAGGCCAGGTGAGGGAGGGCTCATCTTATGTGACTGAGGCCTGGCCTGTCGAGGTGGATGGGATGAGGGACACAACACCCTGACACCTCCCAACTTCTCCTACGTTAGCCCAGCAGATCCTGCAATCTTCGCGGTAGGATGTCTCCTTTGAGAAGCATGGTCCTCGGTTTAAGTGTAAACATGCAATCTTGGCTTAGCGGGGTCAGGGGATAATAAACACAGCTGTGCGGATGGCTTGAAGAGTTGGCAAGTTGTAAGGAGAGGGAGCAGATAATTTGTTCCCAGAAACCAGGGCAGGGAGAAGCAGCAGGAGGGTTGATCCAGTAGAATAGTTGGGGCATCCAGATTATAAAAGAGTCTTCAAAGGGGTTGGAAGAACCGGGATAACCCGGGGCAGCTGAGGCACTCAGGGAATGAAAGCGGCAGAAAAGACGAGAAATGGTCTTTTGTTGAGTGGAGACGGGGTGGAGAAATCACACAGGAGGATCACGTGATGCAGAAGGGTGGCCAGAGTCCCCCCTAGGTCAATGACAGCTGCCACAGGGCAGGTGAGGGCCACCTGAGGGGCACAGCTCCCGCAGGCATCAAACAGAGGTTCCCATATATACTCCTGCCTCCCTGCTGCTTGGAGAATCTACAGCACACGCACAGAGGAAAAGGAAATGCTGGACAGGCAGCAGCTTCCTGGTCATACACAGAGAGGAATGGGGATGCCCCGGTACCGTGAGGTCAGGGGCATGGGAAGGAGAACTCTTCACATCACAAAAAGGCTAGACAGCATCTAATCACTTGGAATGTCTTCTTTCCAATGGACCACAGCTCTGCCATGGCTGTGAATATCAGTCCACCACGAAGCACATCATTTTGTAGGTGGGAAGGATTGCTAAAAGAAATCAAGAGTTCTTAATTATTATAATACTATAAGAAAGGGATTGGCAAACTGGGAATCCCTAGTGGAAAACTGTTGGGAGGTGGGGTGGGATTGGCAGTTGAGAGAAACTGCCAGGGAAGGGAGGGGCATACCTCATCAACAAGGGTACCTGCATAATCAACGTTTGTATACCTAACCCCGAATTGTACCCCACATCTTTATAATAAAAAAAAGTGGGCAAAAGACATGAATAGACACGTCTCAAAAGAAGATATACAGGCAGCCAACAGACACATGAAAAAGTGCTCAGCCTCACTCAAGATCAGAGAAATGCAAATCAAAACCACACTGAGAAACCACCTAACCCCAGGAAGAATGGCCACCATTAATAAAACAAACAACCACAGATGCTGACGAGGATGTGGAGAAAAAGGAACGCTTCTACACTGCTGGTGTGAATGCAAACTAGTGCAACCTCTTTGGAAGACAGTGTGTGATTTCGGAAAGAACTAGAAATTGATCTTCCATATGACCCAGCAATTCCCCTAGTGGGAATATACCTGGAGGAACTCAAATCATTCTACAAAAAAGATACCCGCATACGCATGTTTGTTGCAGCTGTATTCACAATAGCAAAAACATGGAACCAACCATGTTGCCCATCGAAACTGGACTGGATAAAAAAATGTGGTACATATACACAATGAAATATTATGCAGCTACAAAGAAAGACAAATGAACTTCGCAGCAACTTGGATGGATTTAGAGTTGATCAGACTCAGTGATCTATCACAGGCACAAAGAACAGAGTACCATATGTTTTCACTCATAAGCAGACCTTGAACAATTATAATATTTTAAGAAAGGGATTGGCAAACTGGGAATCCCTAATGGAAAACTGTCGGGGAGGGGGGTGGGATTGGCAGTTGAGGGAAACTGCTAGGGGAGGGAGGGGCGTACCTCATCAGCCAAGGGTACCTACATAATCGTTTGTATACCTAACCCTGGACTGTACCCCACATCTTTATAATAATAATAAAAAAAAGAAATCAAGAGTTCTTAAAGAACTTCTGTCTGGCCAAGCTCCTCCCCGTAGGATCAGATCAACTCAACCACTTGGTTTCTGACCCCTGTACAGCGTGGACTCTCACAGGTGACTTCCATTGGCATCTAAAACTCTTCACCCGCAGGCCTTTGCAGAGTCTATCTACCACCTGCCCAGAGCTAGCGCCGTCAAGCTGACCTAAAGCACTCACCGCAGTCCTGGACAGAGTGTCCCAGGCCACCAGGAAGACATGTCACGTGAATGGATCACTCCATGCCACTCCATCCCACCACCAAGAGAGCCCATTCAATACCTGCACCCTGGGGAGGCAAGACAGGGGCAAGGGCTTGCCTGCTCTGAAGGAAGATTTGTGCTCTCAAGAAATGCCCTCTGCTGCAGATGAAGAGCACAGGAGCAGCGGCTTGGGGAAACTCCAGAAAAACCAACTCATAACATACGCTTTCAGACTTCCAACCATGGCTTGATGCCATTTAACCTAGAGTGAAATGGTGGGTTTTTCTTTTGAATCTGCAGGTCACCATTCCCATTCTAAGAACAAAATACAGTCCCATTCTAAGACTAAAATACAACCCAGGCATAATGCATTATTTCATATTTCACAAACAGTACCCTATAAAGAGCTCCACTCTGAAAGACACAGCACCTTTTAAAAATAACTTATTATAGGTTCAAAACACAAAAAGTTTCATAAAAATAAAAACCTTCACATCATCCCCTGACTCCCTTAGTTTTGCACTAAAAGTGGAAGCAATTTAAGCCCTTGTTGATATGACTAATAAGGTTAGATAATTGGATTTTGGGCAGATTAAACAGCAGCGAACTATCCCCGTTCCGGAAACTCTCAGATGGAGAAACAGGCAGGACTGGCTGTTCACTGCTGTGCTGCACATATGTCCACGCACTACATATCCACCCACATCACCTACACGGAGTAGGGGCCATCCTTTGTGTTTCAGGAAAGACTAGCTGACAGAGGACCAGTTGAACCAAGAGCAGAAAGGACTTAGAAAAGATAGAGGCTGGGCACCGCGGTTCATGCCTGTAATGACTTGGGAGGTTGAGGTGGGAGGATCACTTGAAGCTAGGAGGATCCCTTGAGGCCAGGAGCTTGAGACTAGCCTGAAGCACAGTGAGCCTATCTCTACCAAAAAAAAAAAAATAAAAAATTAGCAGGGCATGTGGCAGGCACCTGTAGTCCCAGCTACCATGGAGGCTGAGGCAGGAGTATCACTGAAGCCCAGGAGGTCAAGGCTGCAGTAATAGCGAGACTCTGCCTCAAAATACATACATACATACATAAATGATAGAACAAATCAAGAGACAAATGCCGTGGTCCAGGACAGCCATAAACTAATGCGACAGTGATTGGGCAAAATGGATAGATGCTGGAAGAACTGTCAGGGAGACCAAGATAGCAAGAAAAGGCCAGGTCAGTGTGAGCCACACCTAGAAAACCAAGTGACAAAAAAACCAGCAGAAAAGGGAAGAATGCTGCAGGTTTGGGACATTTCACTTGGAAAGCTGAAGTAGCCGAATCCAACAGAAAGTGGACGCTTTTTCCAATTCACGAGAGTTTTGCCACCTTCGTATTTAAAACCTTCAGTAGGTTGTATGCTTGTCTGCATAGGTTCAAGCAGATCATGACACGAATGAACAAACACCAATGACTGTTAACCAAGATACGCAAGTAGCTGGCTGTGCTTGGCCTGACGGTGGTTCTGTCTGTAGACTCGCGTCTTCAAGTTTGTGCTTTTATTGCTTACATCCAAGCAAGTCATGTTTTATGCTAGTGAAATTGTTTGTAGTTTATAGGATGGAATCGAAGGTGCATAACTATTTTGTGGTGGTACTCAAAAACAGTTCGGTTTTCTGAAAAGAGGTCACCTGATACTGGGCAGATTTTGAAGCCCCCACGGGGAGACAGTGTCTCAAATGGAGGTGAAACTTCTGTGGCTCTCATTAACTTCAGACTCTTTCCCAGCAAACCTGGGGCCACTGTAAATTGGAAAAAAAATGAAGCACTTCCTCAGAAGATTGTTGTAAGATATTTTAAATCTACGGCAAGTCAGCAATGAGGCACAGTAAGACAGTCGTGAGGAAGAAGGGGAACAATTCAGAAACCAAACTCTTACTCATCTTTATTCCAATTGCCCTTGACCTTACTTTGACCCAAAGACTGCCTTTAAAAAATGACAAATGGTATGATGTTTTTACAGACTTTTGATCTTAGTTTTCTGTGCTAGTGACGTTGATCTATATACATTCTCTCCGTTTGCCTGATTCTTTAATTTAACAGCAATTTTTCACCAAGTTTTTCTTTGGACTTGATTTATATAAAATTCAAGAAGTCAGATGAATTTTCTGCCTAGCAAAAAAGCATTTTAAATGATAATTCATAGCTCCAATGAGCTGGCGATGGAATTGGGGTCCTTATTTCGAGCCAGCAGCAATGGAGATGGCTCAAATCTTATGGTAATAATATCAAACAATTTGGCAATCGTGTCCAAAGGTGCAAAAATATTTTGAATCAGTAAGTGCATTTTTGAGAATGTATACCAAGAAAACTTTCAAAATACATTCAAGCTATATACATGAATGTGTTCACTGCACAGTTCCTCATAATGTGAAAAATCTGCAAGCAACCTACATGCTCAGATATAAGGGATGACTAAGGAAATCACAATTGATTAATTTTATGCCATGTGATGCCACCACTCACATCATGGTTACTATGTGGAAATTAAGGGAAAATTCTTCGATATATTGTCAAACAATAAAAATAACCAGAAAACCTAGATATAATGTCTGCAACATTACATTGACTATGTACAAAGATTGATAGTGAAAAAGCGAAACAGAAACAGCTGTTCTCTTTTAAATATTCTCTTTAATATGACAAAAAATTAAATGCAGGAAGACTTCCTGCTCCCTTGGAAATAAAGACAGAGAGAGACAAAGGAAAGAAGGGAGAAAGGAAGGGAGGACGGAAGAAAGGGGAGGAGAAAGGTAGGTAATGATACCACTCAGCCCTGCCCAACTGACATTATATTGGGGAAAGTAAAATAAAACCCTCTCTACTCACCACTGTTGGAATAATATCAAAATAACAATCGCCAGTCACCTTATAAAAACCACCTAGTGAATCAAAGTACAAAAATCCAATAATGGGCCAGGTATGGTGGCTCATGCCTATAATGCCAGTGCTTTGGGAGGCTGAAGCAGGAGGATCACTTGAAGCCAGGAGTTCAAGACCAGCCTGGGCAACACAGTGAGACCCCCATCTCTCCGGAAAAAAAAAATATTAGTTAAGTGTTGTGATATGTGCCTATACTCACAACTACTCAGGAGGCTGAGGTAGGAGGATCAATTGAGGCCAGGAGTTGAGGATGCAGTGAGCTATGACTGAGCCACGGCACTGCAGTCTAGGTGACAGAGTGAGACCCCGACTATTACACAAAACAAAAAAAAACAGTGATATCTTAGCCAGGTGTTAGAGTCCTTTGTGTAGAGGTTAAAGGAAATGATTTCTCCAGCAATCAGACTCTGCTCATCTCATGCACTCTTCTCAGGGGCCAACCCCCAAGAAATGGTCATGTCCAGGTTTGTATGCAGCCTTAGGCTGGTGGTCTTGCAGTCCCTGGGGACTCACCCTGCAGGCTGCCCCCTCTGTTCCACAAAGACCCAGATGGAGGCTGAGGTTTCAGCCTTGCAATAAGAGCAGTATGAAGACCTCTGTTATGGTACCACACTCGGTGCTGAGGGCTTTAAAAAACTTCATTCTCACAACATCCTTTTCTAGCAGATTCTATCTTATACTAATGTTACAAAACTTGAATTGGAGACTTCATGTTGAGTGATTTTCTCAAGACCCAGGTAGTATCTGGCCAGGCCTGGGAATCCCAGTCTCTCTGATTTCAGCATCTAACTCTATTCCTTCTTATAGTGTGAAGACTGTTTTTGATATTACCTGTTTTATAGTCTGGAAAATGGCAACATTGTTCTTCAGGGATACTATCTTCGGGTGACATGATGAAGACTGGCCAAGGAAAGTCTACAAATGATTCAAAGCTCCCTTAAATGAGAATGTGCAAAATCTACCCTTTTAAGCACTAGATCCCATCAAAAATCACACCACCTGGATTGATGAGGTTTGATTTCCAATATGCGAATTTTAATCAAAATTTCAAGGAAAACGCTTAGGATATTAGCTTTTGGAATTGCCATAATATTTTTTAAAGGTAGTTTTTAATTAAGAGGACCGCTTCACCCTACAGTTTGTGCTCTTCTTACACCTCCTGCAAAGTATCATAGTCAAACCATTAGAACGCTAAGGAGAAAGTGAACGTGTGTGCGTGTGGGTGTGTGTATAGCAACCAATGAATACATAAACACTATACTCATTTTCATGGAATCCAGAGAAGAAGATTCTCTTACTTCCTAAGCATAATTTATCCAGAATGTGTCCTTCAGTATGTTTTGAACAATTTACATAACTTTCTTCGAGGAGTTTGCATCCGTTCCATTGCAAAGGCAAAAGACCAAGACACACACTTAAGAGACTAAAAGCGAAGACTTGAAATTTCAAACGAACATGATTTTGCAACAAGCAGCCAGTCTGAAGGAATACAATAAATAACACTTGATTAAACACTCTACCAGTGCACATACCAAGGAGGGGGAGAAAGAGCCTTTTATCCAGGGCTTAGTGTGTCAGTAAGAACAGATTGAAATAAGTAAAAGCTAAAAATTGAAAACAATCCTCCCAAAAGTTAAGCACAAAGGATGACCAGCCTCTTCAATCAAGAAAATCACAGGCTTTTTCTCTCTTAAGCTGTAGAAAATGATGTTTTCCATGCCCAGCACCTTTAGCTCTAGAACGTTCTATCAGTTTCTTTTCAAGGTTCTCAGTCCTGACCCCTTCCATCTCCCCAGGCCACTTACTGCACATCTACATCCTTACCATTTGGAAGCTTCGGGTGGAATGGAATTCACACTGCATCATATCAAAGAAGATGGGAATGGTGGCTTTGCGTAGTTCGGTCTCAGGGATTAGTGTCATTTCTAAGATTGGGCCCACCATCTCTGGAATGAACTTTATCTTGTGTTGACCTTGGAATAAGCAAATACATTATTCAGAAGTACATTTTTAAAAGGATTCTAAAACGGGCTAAAATGGACAAAACAGCACATTTTATTGTGACTTTGAACAGCAGGGTCTTGGGAACGTGCACCCACTTCTCTGCAGACAGTAATTGTGAATGTTTCCAGCCATTCGTGTAAGAAGTGACCTGCATTCCAAACGGCATAAGAGAAGCTACTCAAAGATCCATCCAATGTAAGGCCTGATCATGACGTCTCTCATAGATGATAAATACCATTTTACAAACAGACAACTATATCACACAGATGAAGGACACGGGCAGTTAAGTGGTACCCAGTTTTGGCTAAAGCAGGGGCTGGGAGTTGGGAGTCCGGCATCCAACTGTGTGGACAATGATGAGATGGGAGTCAATATATGAGAGACAGTGGATGGCCTCTCGGGTTCTTTTTATCTCCAACATCTTATGAAGATGAGTTTACCATTTGACACCTCTGTAAATAATGCAGAGAGATTTCTGTAACATCCCAAATGACTATAATCAAAGCCAGAGCCTGAAACTGTAAAAATAGCAAGGATTCTACCTTTTTTGGGCTGTTGTTTGATAGGAAGATGCTTACTTAAAGACCTACTTTATTAATTTCAGTTCACCTATCTTGTTCCAGATATGATTTCTAAATAATTCAGAAAAGTGTTTCTAAAAAGCTTTTTAAAACAAATAATATGGCCACTGTAATAATGAATGTTATAGCATTAGCTAACATTTACTAAGCACTTACAACATGACAAACCTAACAAAAGGCACAATGTCTTTGAATTCTCATGATAACCTTGTGAGACGGGTACTTTCTTAACCCATTTTGCAGATAAGGCAACTAGGCTGTCCCTGAAGCTGGACAGTGAAAATGGAGGAACAGGATTTGAACCTGGGCCCAAGATTCTGACACCTCCATTGCGACCCTCATTCTACTGATTCCTTCCCTGTATGCTTGCCACAGGATCTTTGTGTGGCACTCAGACCCTACCCACTTCACCCGCCTGGGCAACTTGGCGAGACCTCATCACTACAATAAATTAAAAAAAAAAAATTAGCCGGGCGTGGTAGCGCGCCTATAGTTCCAGCTACTTGGAAGACTGAGGCGGAAGGATCGCCAGAGCCCAGCAGGTCGAGGTTGCAGTGGCCAGGAGTGGCCACTGCACTCCAGTCTAGGCGACAGAGTGAGACTCCAACTCAAAAAAAAAGAAAGAAAGAAAGAAATAGAAATGGTGTGAGCTGTCCACACCAAATGCCTCATTTGCCTGCTATAATTGTAAACCAGACAGATATACGTGACCTATCACCTTGCTCCCCACTGTTGAACTATTCCAATCCTAAAATAAATCCCCCCCAGGCTTCTTGCAAGCACTCAAATGTTTTTCTTTTTAATTTTAATTTTTTGTGTTGGAAATCCTGGTATTAGGTCCTCCTAGGCCTCTATCATTCACTTAGAAAGATGCTAACTTAGAATCCCCGTCGGAAAATTCAATGACCAGGCAGAGAAGCCATAGTTGGTCCTCGCTTAGTGGTCAGCCCCCACCTCCAGCTAGTTGTGGGGTCTGCTGACACTATGTCCCACCACCGCATCCGTTGCCCTCACGCCCACTGGGTGTGCTCCTCCCCAATTCTGAGGACCTGGGGAAACGTGGATGAGTCTATAAAGAGCTTGTATTGAGCCAGGGAAGGTCAGAGAGACAGCAGAGGAAAGAACCACAGCAACTGCTAAGTGTATTTCACAGCCTAGACCCCGAGCCTCTGAATGAAAACTCATTTCTGAAAAAAGAGGGGCATTAAGCTTATCGAAGGTGACATGATTAAATTTAAAGGCAGGTCTTATCAAAAAGGGGATCTTTTAAAATCCCACCCTCTTGTCTTTAATTTCAGAAATCTTGACTTATTTTCATTTCACCACACTATCACGTCATTTCATTCTCAACGTATAACAGAAGGATGCACAAGAAATGAGCTGCTTGAATGAAATAGTTGCACTATTTTGTTATGAACGCCAGCAATTTATCCACAGTTAATCAATCTTACGAATACTTTTGCGTAACCAGGAAACGCAAAGGACACTCTAACAATCTAGTTGTCTTTACAGCTCAGCTAACACAGATTTCTGTAAAGAAAATCATTAAACAAATGTGGCCATTATAAATAACTATACTGAGGCTGAGCATAGTGGCTCACACCTGTAATCTCAGCACTTTGGAAGGCCTAAGTGGAATGACGACTGCTTGAGCCCAGGAGTTTGAGATCAAGTTGGAAAACATAGCAAGACCACTGTCTCTACAAAATATAAGAAAAATTAGCTGCATGTGGTGGCTTGCACCTGTAGTCTCAGCTACTTGGGAGGCTAAGGCAAGAGGATCACTTGAGCCCAGGAGTTGGAGGCTGCAGTGCTCGCTCATACCACTGCACTCCAGTCTGAGTGAGAGAGTAATATCTTATCTCTAAATATACACATACATATATATATGTGTGTGTATGGGTGAATATATACTCATACATATGTATATATAGACACACACACATATATATTATATATATACACATATACATAAAATAATTAAAGAAAATATATAATCCTCATAATGAGTCCACTAAACAAATTTTTATTGGGTAGACAGACACACACAATATGCCTCACGAAATCTAAATGTAATTAAAATCTTATTTTTAACTTTTACTAAATAATGAATATTCTGAAGAAAGCCATCTCAGCGTGATTTTCCTCCCTTCCCCAAAGGTTTACTGCTTCTGAAAGGCATATAACTGCTGCAAAGCATTCTCTTGAAAATGCTATTATATCCAGTCTCTCAGGTGACACTGTCCTTGTATTACGCCTAAAAAAACGTCAGAGCCAACGTTTCAGAAAACAGATGATGGTGACAGAGAGTTGTTCATCAACCACAATTTCAGTGTCATAAGTTTCTGTCTGTCACCAACAGGTTTTATTGTTCCAAGCTGGGAGAAACATACAGCAGTAACAAGTGGTTGCAGAAGCAGGGGTTGGGAAAATAAGTTACAAAGACAATGATGTCCTAGTCTTTGAGGATGACCTTCCTATTAGTGCAGAAAACACACTGGCCAAAGCTGGCACTGGGTTCTATGGATAGTGACATCTCTGGGGACAGAACCCACACAGACCCGTGGGTCCCACAGTGACTAAGGGGTGGTAGCTGATGTTCTCTGGTATGCATCTTTTTTTTTTTTTGGACATTTGCATTAGGGATTTCCCCAAAAACACAACTTGCTCAAATTTAATGATGAACTCAGGTTTGGAATCAGTGAGAATCATGGTGACCCCTACAGTGTGGACTTCAAGAAAAAGACACTTTTCTCTCCCTTTTGAGACAAAGGAAGAGCAAGGGGGATATGAGGAGAAGATGCTGTGGACTGTAGATGCTTTTATTATTATTTTCTTATCTTTGAAAAATAACATAAGCCAGGGTCCAGGAGACGATTTTACCTCTGGTCACCTTGCCGGTCTTGTAATTACCACTCCTAAATCCTATAAAACCCACCTAGAGTATTTATTCTAGTTACACAACATGGCACTCTTTCCCCTGGGAAAGGTTCCTTGTTTTCTCATGAAACCAGGCCCTCCCCAGCCAGCAACCTCCCCCGGGGGTGTTTAAATGATCTCTTCATAATCCCCAGTGTTCAGAAGGCCGGGACATTAAACACGGTCTTATCCCAGGAAAAATCTCTGAATACACAAGGGCAGGCGGAGCAAAAAAATTCCACCACCCAGCCAAACCTACGGGTTTTAAAATTTTCTGGTCCCCCCAAAATACCCATGCTGAAAAAATACCCTCAACCGAATGGGACGGACCAAGATCTCCATCCAAGCACATTCCTTCTGGCTGGATGGGGTACAGGGTGCTTGCTCCAGTTTTATTGGGTGCAATCAACAAAATGTAAATTGAAGCCATGGTGCTCCAGCAGACTGCCTCAGAGAACGCTTTGATAAATAACTTAAGAGTTGGGTAAATAAACACATTTCCCCGTTTATTCTTTTGAGAGAGAGGCTGCTTTTGATTTCCCCTTTCAGGCTCAAAATATGACAGGTTTGGGAGGGAAAGAACCATGCTGCTTTGTCCCGTGGGGCAGGGTCGTGTCCTGCATTAAATTGAGCAAAACTGCCCCCAGATCTTTGCTCAGAGGCTGGGTATAGATAAAAATAGGATGACGATTAAAGATAGATAAAAAATAATTAAATAGAAAACAAATATAGGATGTAAGAACAGTCAAGTATAATCCATATAAAGACTGTTAAGCATTATTAGATTATGATTCATATAAGTAAAATAAGAATAAAGAGAGATACATAATAAGGAAGTGTATAGGAAATAATTAAAAAATAATAAAATTCGTTATCAAAAACAATAAAATTAGTTATAGGTGCAAACGCCAATATATTGCTGCTAAGTTACATATACAAATGGTTAAAAATATGATATAAGAGGGGTAAGGGTTAAAAGGTTACGGTTCATTATTTTTAGCAAAAATGATTTCGTTCCTGTCTGTTGGTTTTAACATAATAAAAACAAAAAAAGAATAGGGAGGAACAAATAAATCATTATAAAACGTTTGATTGTAAACCATAATGTAAGCTTTGGTGGGCATAGGTGTGAAGGGGCTGAGGGTTAAAAATGCCTTATACAAACATGTGAAAATTGAATAAACTTTGGAAGAGTCCCAAACTCGACCCAGGGAGTTGACTTATGTCTTCTTCCTTCACGGTGTCTGATTCTCTCACCTTAGGCCCTAACCCTTGTGTTGGAGCTGGACTCTAACAGCTGGGCACAGAGGAAGTGTAGTCTGATCAACGGCCTCTCAACGGGCCACAGGTATTATTGGAAAGACTCAAGTAAGAAACCGTTTTGTGGAGTGTTCGACTCAAGGTGCGATGTCTGATCGAGTGATAGGTTACTTATTGGAACATGATAGATATATCTGATTTCTATTTTTATTTTCTTGGAGAGCTAGCTCTATCATCCTGGCAATACATTCCCCAAACCCAAGCCCGTTGGAAAAAAATAAAAAAACTGTGGTTGGGCTCGGTGGCTCAGCCTGTAATCCCGCGATTTGGGAGGCCGAGGTGAATGGACTGCCTGAGCCCGCGGGTTCGGGACCCGCCTGAACAACTTGGCAAGACCTCATCTCTACAATAAAATCAAAAAAATTAGCCGGGCGTGGTAGTGCACGCCTGTAGTTCTGGCTACTTGGAAGGCTGAGGCGGAAGGATCGCCAGAGCCCAGCAGGTCGAGGCTGCGGTGACCGGGAGCGGCCACTGCACGCCAGTCGGGGCGACAGAGTGAGACTCCAACTCAAAAAAATAATAATAATAAAACGAAAAAAACTGGGTAGAAGATAGATTGTGTACATCTTGGGAAATTGAGATGTGCTGTCTTAAATTTTGAGGACGGCGGCCTCAGCAATGATATATTCAAACATCTGAGACCAGGTGGGGACCGGGGGCTGAGATGACGCCCAGACTAAACTTAGCCATCCTGAGACTCTGTATGGAGAAAATCCCGTGGGCTGCAGGTGCTTTTATTATACCTTTTTAAACTTTAAAAAATATCGTGATTATTTTGCCAGCAAGGAACCCAACCCTGGTGGTTGGCTGTTATTTCTTGCTGTTTCCAAGTCCCTGCCCTTAACTGGCCAAGGTCATTGCTTTACTTCTGACCTCTTGGCCACTTCTCAGGCCAGAGTCAATGTTCCTGCTAAGAAGTTGCAAATACACAATAGTGTGCATTCATCACCATGTTCAAATCAGCAACTGACAGGAAGGAATGTAGAATTCTGCTCTCTGGATTGCATCCTTTACATTACAAATCAAAAGTATCTTCGACTCAGCCTGTTGGAAGCCTAATGACAGATGACATCAAGAGAACCAGACCAAAGTGTCTAATCTCAGCAGGCCAGGCCTCCCCAGGGGCTTGGAGGGCCACACAGAGAAACTCATCTTTCCCTGGCCCATCTTTCTTTTTTTTTGTTTTTGAGTTGGAGTCTCACTCGGTCGCCCAGACTGGAGTGCAGTGGCCGCTCCCGGCCACCACAGCCTCGACCTGCTGGGCTCCGGCGATCCTTCCGCCTCAGCCTTCTGAGTAGCCGGAATTACAGGCACGCGCTCCCACGCCCGGCTGATTTTTTGATTTATTGTAGAGATGAGGTCTCGCTGCCCAGGCGGGTCTCGAACCCGCGGACTCAGGCAATCCGCTCACCTCAGCCTCCCAAAGGTGCGGGATGACAGGCTGAATCTTTCCTTTCCTTCTTGCTGTCATGGCAAACGGCCCAAACTGAAATGAGCCCACTTGCAATGGTGGTCAATCTCAGGGATGTTGATGTCATGGAAGTGACATTTTAAAAAACCCCAGGCCAGGCCCAGTGGCTTAGTCTGTAATCCCAGCACTTTGGGATGCCGAGGCGAGTGGATTGCCTGAGCCCATGGGTTTGGGACCAGCCTGGGGAACTTGGCGAGACCTTGTCTCTACAATAAATTTTTAAAAAACCAGCTGGGCGTGGTAGCACGTGCCTACACTTCCGGCTACTTGGAAGGCTGAGGCGGAGGGATCTCCGGAGCCCAGCAGGTCGACACTGGGGTGGCTGTGAGTGTGCCACTGCACTCTAGGCTGGGCGACGGAGTGAGACTCTGACTCAAAAACAAAACAAAACAATAACAAAACAACAACAAAAACACCCAGAAACAAAAAACTGTTAAGACAGAAACACAAATCAGTCAAGATGACCCCCCCAGGCAGCTGTGGCTTGAGCCAAATTTTGGAGGCTCCCTCTGTTCCAGGCAGTGACTCTGGAGTCACTGCAGGGGATCTCAGGGGCCAGGGTGAGCCCTGTGGTAGGAGCAGTTATTTACAGGGAGAAGGAGAAGCATCTCAACATGTAGCAACCCATGGGAACCTCTGCTGGGGTGAATGTCTCTGGTTATCAAAAGTGATGTGAAAAATATCATCGAGCCGTTTCTGCATGTGTACCTCCATTTGAAAGCACATGTGAAAGTGTCCCCTTGCAGGAAATAAACAATTCACAGATTGTATTTTGGGCTTAAAGTGGAACAACTTGGAAGGAGGTGGTCTCACTTTTGCAGGAAGAGCACCCTTGGGTCCACCCAGAGAGCCATGTCACATCATGGGAAGCTCATATCAACACTTCAACACCTCTGTGGATGCTGGCACTCAGCAAAGCCCGGGACTCCCTGTCGTCCAGCATTAAACAACAACCTCCCTCTAAGTCATTTCTCTCAAGGTCCCTTCCGCCCCCTCCTGCCTTTCTCTCTCTCTCATGGGGCTACACGTGGTCCCTGCCTGGCACAGGTCCCACCGTCTGGCCTGCCAGAGCAAATGACAAACGCATTTGTCAGAGCATGATTTTAAGAGAAAAACACAGAGAGATCAATTAGAATGAATCATGAATGGTCCTCCTCCCTGTTATAAAAGCCTTAGCATTTTATTACTGAGATCATCATATATATATGTCACAGGTTTTAGGATTGAAAGGTTCTTGAGAGATTCAGTCCAACCTCTTTATCTTACAGCCCATGATAAGCCACATGAGCAGGGCCACTCCATTGCCCACACTGGAGTGCAGTGGCACGCTCCCGGCCACCACAGCCTCGACCTGCTGGGCTCTGGCGATCCTTCTGCCTCAGCCTTCCAAGTAGCCGGAACCACGGGTGCGCGCTACCATGCCCGGCTAATTTTTGAGTTATTGTAGAGACGAGGTCTTGCCAAGTTGCCCAGGTGGGTCTCGAACCCGCGGGCTCAGGCAATTCACTCACCTCGGCCTCCCAAAGTGCTGCAATGACATGCCACATGAGCAGGGCCACCTGGGAAGGCAGGGGGCAGGGGAAGATAAAAACTCCACAGTGAGACATCATCTCTCTTGGCTCTAAGCCCAGGGCTTCTGCTCACTCCCAGGGATGGCAGGGAGGTCAAGGACAGGATGCGGCCCAAAAGGTTACATGTGGCAGAAATCAGCCGTCCTTGCACAGCCAGGAGCCAGCACTCAGATTCTGGACATACAAGCACTGCAGCAAAGTCACTTTCAGAGACCCAGTATGGTTTTCTTAACATTAAGGGTCTTCAGCAGACTTCAGGGCTGACACCCAGAAGGGACCTGACAGTGCAGGTTCTCCTCGCACTGAGTGGGCACAAGCCGACAGAGCCATTCTGACTCTTTATCCCAGGAGCTTTTGCTGATAACTATTCCTGAGAACCTAAGTGGGCCTCATGTTAAAGCACAGTTCTTGGCCGGGCTCGGTGGCTCAGCATGTCATCGCAGCACTTTGGGAGGCCGAGGTGAGTGAATTGCCTGAGCCCGCGGGTTCGAGACCCAACTGGGCAACTTGGCAAGACCTCCTCTCTACAATAAATCAAAAATTAGCCGGGCGTGGTAGCGCGCACCCGTAGTTCCGGCTACTTGGAAGGCTGAGGCAGAAGGATCGCCGGAGCCCAGCAGGTCGAGGCTGCGGTGGCCGGGAGCGTGCCACTGCACTCCAGTCTGGGCGATGGAGTGAGACTCCAACTCAAAAAACAAAAAAAAGCACAGTTCTTTATTGCTATGTCGTAAGTATTCTCCACAGAGTATCTCACAGCCTTTTCTTTCCAGATCTGCATTTATTTTTCTGGATGGAGATCTATTTGAAAAAGATTCCACCCTTCATGTAAGCAGAAAGGCAAGTATTTGGGAATTCTCTGGATTCTCCCTTAAGATGAGAGGGGGCCTTCCTTCACACACGTCTGCTGACATCGAGGAAGCCAGCAAAGATGAGGAGGCAAAGGTACCTCCGAGAAAATCTGGCTCAGGTTGAAAAGAGGTTGCTATGAACCTGTGCGGCCCTCAAAACCTTGTTCCTGCCTGCTCCCAGGGTGTCCACGCCTTCATCAAAATCCACGTTCAGTTTTTATCACGCTGTTCTGTTCTGTGTCTTTCTAGCCACAATTTCCGGTCACTGCAGGAAGCCAGCAGCTACTCAAGAAGCAAGCAGGCTGGGATGCAGCCAAGTTGTCCCTCCTCGGTGGATCAAGTGAAACCCTAATGCCACGGGGTTAACAGAGTGAAGTTGTCAGACTCCTGCTTCTTTCTAATAAAGAGGGGTGGCCGGGCTCGGTGGCTCAGCCTGTCATCCCAGCACTTTGGGAGGCCGAGGCAAGTGGATTGCCTGAGCCCATGGGTTCGAGGCCCACCCGGGCAACTTGACGAGGCCTCATCTCTACAATAAATCAAAAATCAGCCAGGCGTGGTAGCGCGTGCCTGGAGTTCCAGCTACTTGGAAGGCTGAGGCAGAAGGATCACCTGAGCCCAGCAGGTCAACACTAGGGTGGCCGGGAGCATGCCACTGCCCTCCAGTCTGGGTGACAGAGTGAGACTCCAACTCAAAAAAATAAAATAAAGAAAACAGGGTAGAGAGGAGAGAGGAAGCCCTCTCACAACAAGCCACTGTAGGCATCTTATGCCGATTTGAGAGAAAGCGGCAGAGGCCTGGTGATCTCGAGACAGGAAACGCAGCTGAAGCCTTGCTCAGGACCTGGGCAAATCCACCAGCACCTCCATAGCCTGGGACACCTTGAAACAAAAGAAGCCTGGGGGCCAAGGGCAGTGCCAGAGAGAGCTCGGTCTCAACTAGGAATGAAGCCTGATTCACAGAGTCTGCATTAAAGCTGGCGAGAAGACACCCAAATTATTGTCAGTTACTTATTTCTTCATGGGGCTTGTCAAAAGAATTACAAGCCATATTGGTTCATTTTTTGTTAAGCTGGAGTCTTCCTGGGTCACCCATGCTGGAGTGCAGTGGCATGTTCATGGTCACTGCAGCCTCAACCTGCTGTTGAGCTCAGACGATCCCTCCTCCTCAGTCTTCCAAGTAGCTGGAACTACAGGTGCGCGCTACCACGTCCAGCTTAATTTTTGATTGATTGTAGAGACGAGGTCTCACCAAGATGCCCAGGCTGGTCTCGAACCCCTGAGCTCAGGCAATCCTCTTGCCTTGGCCTCCTAAAGTGCTGGGATGACAGGCTTGAGCCATCGCACCCGGCTGGTTAAAATTTTAAGAGAATTCCTTGTTACTGTTCACGATGAAAGTAGGCAGATAACCTTTTAACTTATTTATTTATGTATAAAATTGCACTAATTTCGCATCATAGACACACATATCCCTCACTGCTTTGACTGAAGGAGCACGTTAGGCTACCACCACCTGGTGGCAGTGTACCTAAATGCAAGATCCAATTTTGAGCAGGTGAAGAAACCCTTTGGAGGTACAGTCTGTGAATCTGAATTCAGTAAGTGACAGCAAATGTCACAGTAGTGGTTGGACGCACTAGAAACAGGGAACTGAAGCTGTGTTAGCAATGCCCTGGGAAGGGGTGTTCCAGGCGATGTTTTCACGTGACACAAGAGGGCACTTCACTGATTTTTCTTTCTGCTTCACCAGTCCAATGTTCCTTACTGTCCTCTGGCCTCTTGTCTCCTAATTACTGAGAACAGTTATTACAAAGAACAGCAGTTCCTGGCCAAGGAACAGAAGCCATTCAGATTTTTAACAAAAACAGGGTCAATGTCATGACTCACCAGGGTTCAAGATACGCACCGGGGCCTGAAATCCCGACTACTTACCAAGGTTGTACCACATGTCTCTGATTTCAAAGCCAATCTGTCTCCTCATATCTCCATACCTAGAAACCACGGAAAGGAAAAAAAAAAGCTGAATCACCCCGCAAAGCATTTGAAAATCAGACTTGAATTATTCTTAAGTGCAATTAAAGTCTCCTATCACTGAGGCAAATAAAGATGGGTGTCCAAGTTTCAACTTCTTTGCCACCGAAAGGCATCAAAGGAAGAAGTGTCTAGCCGGGGGAATCTCACTTTTTCCTTGCCTCAGATTACATAATATCCTCTCCCCTGTGGGAACGCTATAGAGAGTAATGAAAGCATTTTTCCTTCTTCAGTCTCTTGGCTCCTGGGCCCACGGGGGAGTCTGTTTTCCATGCACGTTGTTAGCGTCCAGACACCAAATAACACCCTACTGCACAGAAGCTGCTTCCCCCAGGTGGAAATCCCACCGGGAGTCAGGAAAGGCCTCTTCCAAATTTCTCACCTTCTCCCCATCATTTTAGAGGTATCAAAGGGCTTAACACTGAAAGATGTTTACAAATATTCCACCGTTTTTGTTTATCAGGGAAAATAAATGCTAATTTTCCTCCCGGTGGGTGCGCAGAGGAGGTGTGTGTTTCGCGAGTAAACAGAATCTGATGCTTCAGAAGATGAACCTTTATTAGTTTGGGAGCCATTTAACATTTTTCTTTTATTGCCTAAGGAAAAAGCTGATTATATTAAAAATGATAATCGGCGAAAATATCA
This sequence comes from Carlito syrichta, assembly GCF_000164805.1. NCBI lineage: Eukaryota > Metazoa > Chordata > Mammalia > Primates > Tarsiidae > Carlito > Carlito syrichta. The sequence continues at coordinate 290,837 of NW_007016346.1, forward strand.
TATAGTGTTACAGTTTAGCAGCTGTGTCATGGAGGCGGCTCTGTCCATCCTTGTGTCAGAGGACGTGACGTGGAAAGCTCTGATGACAGATGGCAGCGCTGTGACTCTTCAGGCAAAGATCCTGGCCGGTAAATCAACAACTGCCACCTGCTGCCACCTTATTAGAAAAGTCTCTGGTGCCCTAAGCACCTGTCTGTCACTCGTGGCACGAAAGGGCCACAGCCAGTGAGATCGTTTCAATCACGGAAGACCCATCTCACCCGGCAGTTCGGCTGAGGCGTGCGGGAGGCCATGGGCCTGGGCCCACGGTTCAGATGGAGAAACTAAACTTGGGAGTCTCAGCCACCTTCTACCAGGACAATCCAGTCCTCTGAGATCAACATAGTAGCTACAAACCCAGCCCCTAAACCAGGTGAGCACTGATGCAGGTAGACTAGATCCATGGAGGGTGTCTCAGTCAGGGAAGAGCCCCCTCCCCAAGATCTCAGTGAACAGAGGCCAGCGTTTTCACAGTCAGTGAAAATACAGACAGCAAAGCTACTCGACCCAAACAGGTGAATGAGAGGAAAGCACCCTCCCAGGTGTAACTCACACCCCAAATTGCCCAAGGAATCTACGACCTGACGCTGTGAAGTTGTGCGTCCTTTTGAGACTAGCAGTGTCTGCTCCCCAATCCCCCTGTGGCTCGAGCACTAGTAACAAAGGGATCCCAGTGGCCGCTGTGGCCTGGGCTGGGCGAGGATGCAGTTAGCTGAGCAGTGACCTGGCAGGCTGGCGTTTTCCAGGCCATCCCCGGGGACGAGGAGGAACGTGGAAAGGAACACCACGCCCCAACCCAGTGCTGAGTTCTTCTCGGGTTCGTGGGGTTCTTGCTTGGGTGGATGACTCTCCCTCCAGTCAAGCAGGCATTGGGCAAGGCCGGGAACCCAGCATCGGAAGAAGGTGGTCCCTGCAACACAAACTCCCCACCCCATGGCCCCCTGCCACCACATATCCAGACCCAGCATACTGAGGAGACTGGAGTCCCCAAAGGAGGTTGACATGCTCGGTGGGGTTGGCCTATGGCTTACAGACCAACTCTTCTCACACCCAAGCTACCCAGAGTCCCTTCTCCTCCTGGGATAACATCTCTCACACCTAAGAAGGCCCAGTGCAGCCTGGCTCGATGGCTCAGCCTGTCATCCCGCGCCTTTGGGAGGCTGAGGTGAGTGGATGGCCTGAGTCCGCGGGTTCGAGACCCGCCTGGGCAGCGAGACCTCATCTCTACAATAAATCAAAAAATCAGCCGGGCGTGGGAGCGCAGGCCTGTAATTCCAGCTACTCGGAAGGCTGAGGTGGAAGGATCGCCGGAGCCCAGCAGGTCGAGGCTGCGGTGGCCGGGAGCGGCCACTGCACTCCAGTCTGGGCGACAGAGTGAGACTCCAACTCAAAAAAAAAAAAAAAAAGAAGAAGGCTCAATGCTAGGATTTCATCAGTACCGGTGCCTCTCTGGCCCCAGACTCGACTCCTTCTCTCAGGTCCTATAATGATTAGAATGGAAATAATTCCAAAGAAACCCTAAAGTTCAGAAGTCTAAAGCACAGGAGACCCTTGGCAGCAGTAAGTTTAAGACTTGAGGCTCGGGTAGTTCAGAAATGACCGCAGTTAGGGATGTGTCCTTTGTTCCAGAGCTGGCATGGCAAACTGGATCCTGGGAGGCATGCCTGAGGAGGGGTATCCTCCCTACCTCTCCCTTCATAAGGCCTCTCCTTCGGGTTATGGTGGAGGGTGACCGGCCGAGGAATTTCCATTCTCGATTACACTTTATTGTCTTAGAGGTAGAAAATGATGCTCCTTGGCAGTAATTGAGAGCCAGGGGGATTAAGCAAAGATCTGAGGGTTCATCCCTCAGAGAGGGAGAGTCAGGCCTACGGCATAAACGTGCAAAAAATCCTGTTTTGATAGTCAAATAAGACAAAAGCCTCAAGCCTGAAGCACAGGCAACAGGAACGAGTGAGGAGCTAGACGGGGAAAGGCAGATTGGATTTCCCTGGCAGCGAGATTGATCTTCTCTTTGGTTTTAATAAGAAGGCAGCTTTGATGAATCTATACATGCCTCAGAGTAATCTCCGAATAGAGTTACAGCTGTCATCAGACCTCAAGAGGGCTTCCTGAGCCGTGTCCGTGTCCTTCCCACAGAGGAGGAAAAATGCTAATGGTTGAGAGTGTCTGGGCTAATGTTCGTCACCTGGAAACCGAACTCCAGGGCTGGTGGCAGCCTTGGAGATCATAATGAAGTTCCTGTCTCACAATTGATAGTTGAGGAAACTGGACAAGTCCTCAGGGCGAGAAGCACAATGCCTTGGTCATCGTCACAGGGAAGGAGAGCAGAGCGTCTAAGCCTTGGCATTCCCGGATTCACAACTCACACCTCCAGGACCAGCAGGGAGCTTCCACCACAACGTGACACAGCATGGCCTCAACGTCTTTCCGAGCACTTGAATGTCATTTTATTTTTGCAATAAGACCATAAGGTGGGCCAGCAGATATTGCTATCTCCGTGTTTTCAACAAGGAGGCTGAGATTCGCGGCGGGGAACCCACACGTCTGACTCTGCAAAGCCGGCGCAGCCCGGAGCTGGGGTCACCTTGCTCTGCCTGGTGCTTCTTACCTGGGCCCACCCACAGTGTGGGTGAGCAGGAGAATGTATGCTCAGGGGACAGCCTTCCTATTTGCACAGATAGGTAGGAGCCCACCTCCAGGCTATAACTCTGACATAAAATTGTGCGAATTTGGTCTCTGTGGCCTCACCTCAGCACCCAGCGTCTTGTGGTCCAAGAATCAGAAAACTCATGCTCACCAGAGACAGACCAGGCTTGGGGGAAGGCCAACCTGAGCCTGAATCTAAGCAAGCTCGGCAACTTACTCGACCACTCTGACCCTCGTTCTCATCTGTAGTCCTGAGATCATGATGCGTGACGCTCGTCTCCCATGATTTTGTCAAGGATACCTGAGAGGTGATGTCCCTGGCTGTCCTAGCAAGCCCTTGAGCCAGGCTAGATCCTTCCTTTAAAAGCTTAAACTGGGCTTCATCACCATATTATCCCCCTCGTGGTGGCGATGGCCACTGAGATCGATTCATTTCGTGAACATCCGCTGAACACTTAGGCTGGACACAGAGCTAAGATGGGCATACGAATATTAATACAGGGATATTAATATTTATAGAATATGGAGAACAGACAAGACCCACAGACCACAGGGAGCTACGAGCATGGGAGGGGAGATGAACACACTCAAATAATCACAAAAGATACACATACATAGATACATAGGGAAAGGTAAGATAGGGGATAGATAATAGACGATAGATGGATAGATGGATAATAGATCGATGGATAGAGTTGGTTATTTTTTCTTTGTTGAAGACTGTGATCGTGGCTTTTTAGAAAAACCATTGAATGAGTGAGAGAACTTAACAGCAGGCTCAGGTCGACTCTGAGTTTTCTAGGAGAGAGTAATATTTGTCCTAAGAGTTGAGGAAGGAGAGGTGTCATCCCAAGGGGGGAAAGAAAAGCAAGCACTCTAGGCAAAGGGACCAGCATGTGCCAAGGCCCTGTGGCAGGGAGGGATGAGGTGAGTATATGAAAGCCGACTGTGTGGTTGGAGAACAGAAAACTGGCTTCTCTTTTAAGAGTCAGGGAGGGGATATGTTGTGAGCAGAGGTTGCAGAAGCGGGTTTATTTAAAGGCTTTTTTTTTTTTTTAATGTTTCAGAAATTTTTCTGATGTAAGAATACATTTACTTTATTAACCAGCATACATATGAAAATATGTCTATAAATATCTTATGAAATAACACTTAACCTTGCTGCCTACAATGAACTCTGATATTTTCTTTTATATTCTATTTCACTGAAAAAAGAAGATGCAAATTAAAACTACGCTGAGATGCCGCCTAACTCCAGTCGGAATGGCCATCATCAATAACTCAAAAAATAACAGATGCTGGAGAGGATGTGGGGGAAAGGGAACACTTCTACACTGTTGGTGGGAGTGTAGACTAGTACAGCCTCTGTGGAAAACTGTGGCGACTCCTAAAAGTTCTAAAAATCGACCTTCCATGTGATCCTGCAATCCCCCTACTGGGAATATACCCAGAAGAACTCAGGTCACTGTATAAAAAAGAGACCTGCACACGTATGTTTATTGCAGCATTGCTCACAATAACAAGAACATGGAACCAGCCGTGCTGTCCCTCAAAAGAGGACTGGATTAAAAAAATGTGGTACGTATACACAATGGAATATTACGCAGCCATAAAGAAGAACAAAGTCATGAACTTCGCAGCCACCTGGATGGAATTAGAGTTATAATACTGAGTGATCTTTCACAGAAACAAAGAACGGAGGATCACATGTTCTCACTCATAAGTGGACCTTGAACAATTACCATAATACTATAAGAAAAGGATTGTTGGTAGTGGGAAACTGTGGGGGGGGTGGGTGGGAGGTGGGATTGACAGTAGTGGGAAGAGGGGACACACCTCATCAACAAGGGTACCTGCACCATGAATATTTGGATCCCTAACCATGAATTGTACACCACAATTTTAAGATAAAAAATCTAAAAGTTAAAAAAAAAAAAATCTGCTGGTTACGATGGAAGTGGGTTGAGCTGTGTCTTCTATAAAGACAAGTTAAAGCCCTAAACCCTGATATCCGTGACTGTGACCTTATTTGGAAATAAGATCTTTTCAGATGAAATCACATTAAGATGAGTTACACTGGAGGAGGGTGGGCTCTAAATTCAAGGACTGGGGCCTTTGGAAGGAGGGAGAGACTTGAGACACAGACACACAGAAAGACACAAGGAAGAAAGCCATGTGGAGACTAGGGCAGAGATGGGAGTGATACAGCCTCCTGCCAAGGAACACCAAGGAGAGGGGGCAGAAGCCGGGAGAAGGGCATGGAATAGAGTCTCCCCACGGGCTCCGGAAGCAACCAGCCCTGCCGACACCCAGATCTCAGATTTCTGGCTTCAGGACCGTGAGACACTAAACTTGTGTAGCTTCAACCCACCTCGGTGCGCGCCTAGACCAACCTAGCCAGCGAATACAAGGACGTTGTAAGTTGACATTCTTGCCCAATAAAAAGTTGAGTCTCACAGTTTGAAAACTGCTTTCTTGAGGAGAAAGATTAGAACGTGAAGGCCTCATACCAAGACTTGAGCTCCGTGGAGGGGCATGAACCTGACAAGTGGACAGAGATCAAAGAGCTTGCAGAAAAACCCAGAGTGGAGGTCTGAGAGCAAAGAAAAGCAAGTTCCCTGGGTTGGAGGGGAAGGAACGCTGTGTTGAGGCATATGGGAAGAGCAATCCAGGGGGATGAATATACCTTGGCCGCCATGCCTGATTTCGTGACTTGGGGGCAGCGCTGACCTGGCTGGAGGTTTGGGGGTGTTCAAGGTGCATAGTGAGGGTTCAGAGTGTGGGGGGGGGGAGGTAGAGAAGTGAGACAAGAAAATGGCAGAGAGGGAAGGAAGGAGCCCGTGGGCAGGGAGGCAAGTTTTTTATTTTTATGGGAACGACTGGTGAGTTCCTGGAGAGATGGCAACCCCAAGTGGGAACGATAGGAATAAACCTTATTAGTCACAGATCTGGTATGACAGTGTCCTCCCCCCATCAGGCTGTGTCCTGTTCAGCAACCTACAACATCACCAGTGCCCGTGGGACACAATGAGCCTTTCTCGTAGGAAGTGGACACAGGGTCACTGCCGGCTAAGTCTAACTCCCCGGGTTCCATGCTAATTCATGGATTTATTTTGAATCATTTGAGCCTCTTGAAAAGAAAACTAGCACAGACCCAAATTAAATCGATCACATTTCCTGTTATAATCAGGAGTCTACAACTGCGGCTTCCGATTCGGTCACGGCGCAAAACAGGGCTGGCACGGCATCATTATTTCCTTTTCATTTCCTTAAAGGTGGTGTCTGGAGTTTGACTGAACACCCGGGAGTTTAAGTAGCAGAGACCAGTGTTTGGTAAAATGGAGATGTTTTTATTTATGGGGTACTTTGTTTCAGTTGTGAAACCTGACCTCTTAGAGGCTTGTAGATTTTTAGTTATTAAAAAGAGAGAGAGAGAGAGAGAGAGAGAGAGAGAGAGACAGACAGAGAATGAAGACAGGCTTAGCTTTGAGCTGAGTTTTGCCATCAAACTTTACCCTCCTGTGCAGGAATTTTAAATGATTATTTTATGCTTCGACACACAGAAGGGCCACTTCTTGAACCCTTGGTCTCTTCCAGAACCAAGTGCGGTCCTGAACACCGAAGCTCCTTTGCAGTCACGTACCACATTGTCCCATACCAGGACGGACACACCATATCTTGCATTCTAAAGTTGCCAAGCTGGCTGCTACTCAAAAGCCATCTCTTTTACATTTGAGTCGTATTTCCTGAGCCCCAGTAATGCAAAAGGCGAGGCGGGTGGGATGGGAGAAAGATCTCCCGGTCAGGTTTAGCATTCTGTTGACATCTCTGCCCTTCCTTGGGAGTTCCTAGCACCAAGGATGTCTGAAGGTTGAGCCAGTAAAACGTTCGTCTTGTGGACCTCGATTCTTCAGGGTTATTTATTTTGTGGTACACTGGCAAATCTCGTACTCAATTTTGGCTTGACATAATCAGTTCTCTGCATAGTAGAGCCCATTCTTTTATGTGACTTCCATGCACTTTAGGGAATGTTTTTGGAATGAATGTCCTAATTACCTCCCCAACCTCGGTCATCAGGAAAAGGGGGCGGGCGGTCTTCCGAGACTGGAATTTTCTAGTGTTTTGAGCCACAAAGTTGTGGACCAGGCAGAGGTGAGGAGCTGCAGGGCTCGGCAGAGGGGAAGAAAAGGGTGGGCTGGGGGTGAGGGATGTCCCACTCAGACGCCTGTAGTTGGACTCACAAGCCCGAGAGTAGCAGATAGGCCCATACAGAGGCAGTGCTGAGGCTATTAAATGCGTGTGACACGGCTTGGCCTTCAGAGCCCATAGGCTTCCCCCAAGAAAAAGGTAAGCACATGTATCATGCTCCCCTGGGCTCCAAGCCAGCACCCGGGTCATTTGCAAGTGCGGGGTTGATTTCCACACCACTGGCCTCCCCTACCCCAAGCTCCAGGCCACTCAGGCCCTGCTACTCCCTTATGTTTTGATGACCCAGAACATCTCACTGCTTGTAGACAGGGCCATGCCTTGGGATGTCCAGCCTGGCCAACTTCTCAGCTGCTGCCACCACCCAGCCTGGAAATTCATGCTGCCACGAGGCCTTCTGACTTCCCAGACCGAGCCCTCCAGGCCCATCTCTGGCCACTATTCCACAGAGGTCCTTCTTCTTAGTATCTTTGCCTGTCCACCTTCCCTGCCAGACCGCCCTCCGTCGCATCTGTCTCACTTCTCTGTGCCCAGCACCAGGACCATAGTCTGACTAAGCACAGAATAGGCACTTAGTCCCTTTTTACTAGACAATTTTAAACAGATCAAATCATTTTTAGGCACTGTATATACCTAGAAAATGTAACCATTTAGATAGGACATCTTAAAGTATTTCTTTTGTTTTTTTTTTTTTTTGAGTTGGAGTCTCACTCTGTCGCCCAGACTGGAGTGCAGTGGCCACTCTGGGTCACTGCGGCCTTGACCTGCTGGGCTCTGGCAATCCTTCCGCCTCAGCCTTCTAAGTAACTGGAACTACAGGCGTGTGCTACCACGCCCGGCTAATTTTTTGATTTATTGTAGAGATGAGGTCTCGCCAAGTTGCCCAGGCGGGTCTCGAACCCGTGGGCTCAGGCAATCCACTCACCTTAGCCTCCCAAAGCGCGGGATTACAGGCTGAGCCACCGAGCTGGCCTTAAAGTATTTCTTACGCAGATTTCGCTATTGAGAAATACAATTTGCAAATGGATTATACAGTGTTTAAGGTCTATCAAGTGGCATGAAAAATACAATACATGTAGTGACCTCCCACACCCCCCATGGTTTATGCTGCAGTCTCCTGGGTCCAGACACGCTTATCTCAGGCGTGAAGAACACTTTGTCTTGCATCGCCTGTCATTGCCACCCACAGAGCCCAGGCCCCTGGAGAGGTCCCTCAGGCTGCATGAGGCCTGAGGCCACCCTGCCAGAGTCTTGCAAAGACAATTTCTGAAATGCTTGGGTTTTCTCTTCCCCCTCCCCTTGGGAAAATCCAGAGTCTCTTGTTGTTACATTGTGAGTAAGAGAGAGAATATGAAAGTCGTACGTAGAGGCCCTGCCTGCGAGACACCTGCTGGCTGTGCTTAATTCTCCTTGGCTTGAAAGGCCCTGAATCCACACCACTGTGTGGGAAGCAAACGTTTTCTTTGGCATCCAAGGCCCCGTGTGGTTAATGCACTTCTTGATGCTGCTTTAGCTTTGCAGTAAACACACCAACAAGAGGAACGGCCCAGCGCAGATATACCCTGCCCTGGTGCTCAGCACCAAGTTGTGTTATTCTAAAAAACTCCCAAGAAGATGCCAGCTCTTGGAAGGCAGTTTCCAGAATCAATTCACCTCCTGTCTCCTGCAGGCACCTGTAAGGCTAGGAAGAATAGCGTGCAAAAGTAAGGAATGGACACCAAAGTTAGCGGGAGCTGGGTTTGGATCCCAGCCTCACCCCACAATGAGTGCTGTCTACATGGGCAGGTGTTTCCACCTGCTGTGGCTGGGATTTCTTCTTGCAGGACAGGACAAAGAGGATTGTGTTGCAGGGAGGTGTGAGTTGTGTGGTGTTTTGCTCAGTGTGTGCAGGGTATTACTGTTTCTTCCACAACAATTTCCACCAGGAAAGCACTTCTTTTTTATTTTTTTTTTGAGTTGGAGTCTCTGTCGCCCAGACTGGAGTGCAGTGGCCATTCCCGGCCACCGCAGCCTCGACCTGCTGGGCTCTGGCGATCCTTCTGCCTCAGTCTTCCAAGTAGCCGGAACTACAGGCGCGCACTACCACACCCAGCTAGTTTCTGATTTATTGTAGAGACCAGGTCTCGCCAAGTTGCCTGGGCAGGTCTCGAACCCACGGGGTCAGGCAATCCACTCGCCTCAGGCAGCAACAAGGATAGCAATTCGCACAAGCAGGCTTCCCTCACTTCCGACAGGCCCTGAGGAAATGTAAATTTCATAAAGCAAGCACACCCAGTCCAGCCAAGTCTCCAGAAGGTGCAGCCTGGAAAAGTCTGCCTCTCGACACTGAAAGCCAACGCCAGCGATAAACACGGGTGCAGGCCCCGAGGCAACGGGCTGTAGCTGCTGCATTCCGTTCCAGAAGTCACAGGTGGGCCACCCACTTCGACTACACCATTCTGGGTGCCAGGTTCGGCAATTGCATTTCCTGTTTTCTGAACAACAGGCGCTGTTTGCATCAATGGCTATTAGACAGGAGTCACCCAACTGTGGCAGCTTGAAGGAAAGATGGTCAGGTAAAAGTTGATTTTCAGTAAGGTGGGCACAGAACAAAGACTTAAAGGTCCTAAAATTAGTACAGGCTAAAATCTTGGGCCCTGAACTTCCTACATTAGAAGACAGCTTTGGGGCCGGGCTCAGTGGCTCAGCCTGTCATACCAGCACTTTGGGAGGCCAAGGTGAGTGGATTGCCTGAGCCCGCGGGTTCAAGACCCACCCGGGCAACTTCGTGAGACCTCGTCTCTACAATAAATCAAAAATTAGCCGGATGTGGTAGTGCATGCTTGTAGTTCCAGTTACTTGGAAGGCTGAGGTGAAAGGATCACCGGAGCCCAGCAGGGTGAGTCTGCAGTAGCCGGGAACATGCCACTGCACTCTAGTCTGGGCGACAGAGTAAGACTCCAACTCAAAACAATTAATAAAATACAGCTTTGCCACATTCTCTGTGTGAAACGTGCCAAATTGTTTGATCACTCTGTGCTTTACCATCCTCATCTGGAAGATAAGGGTGACAAGAGGACCTAATGAATAGTTTTGCTTTTTAATGATCATATGGGAAAAATGCACATGAAGTGCTTAGAAACTCACTGGCACAGTGAATTATTTGCTAAAATACAGTCATGCTTTGCTTAATAACAGGGATATGTCAGAGAAATGTGTCATTAGGCGATTTCTTCATTGTGCAAACATCGTAGAATGTATATACTCTATACAAACCCAAATGGTATAGACTGCTACTACACACCCAGGCTATATATACCTACTGCTTGCAGGCTACACACCTGCAAAGCATGTCACTGGACTGAATACTGGAGACGGTCGCAACACAATAGTGTCTGTATATCAAAACATAGAAAAGGTACAGTAAAAAAATATGGTACCGTAATCTTATGGGACCACTGTCATACATGTGGCCCGCCATTATTCTGTGCATGACTGTAATTCTTACTCTCTGGGGATGACGTGCTTTTGATTTGCCCCGTGAGTGAGATACAGACTCCCAGAATATGAGAAAAGGCTGAGAAGCTGCCTTGCTGTGACACTCTCTCTGGAATCCCTAACCTCAGTGAGCAGTGCAGAGTTGGCCAAGCCTTGGAACAGTCAAGATATTGCAGCGCTGTCACAAAATGACAAACAGAAACTGATGACTTGGCAACACGGGAGCAATTTCAGAACCCTTCTCCCAAAAAAAGAACTCAGGGAAGAGGCACTCAGAGTGGTGAGAATTAGTGAAACTGAGGCAGAAATAAAGGAAGCAAGACCCTCAGGGTGCCCAAATGTGGAAGGAAATATAAGCGATCATTTCATTTCTTGATACTGAACCAGGAGCAGTGCAGGATGCTCACTGGAGTCAAAGAGCCAAAGGGCCAGTTTAGTCCGTTACAATCTCCCACCCAGAAGAAGACAGGGGTTATCTGCTGCTAAGAAGGACAACACCAGCCAGGCTTGGTGGCTCAGCCTGTAATTCCGTGCCTTTGGGAGGCTGAGGTGAGTGGATTGCCTGAGCCCAC
>NW_007016346.1:301818-302989 GCF_000164805.1 Carlito syrichta
GGGTGACGGAGTGAGACTCTAACTCAAAAAAAAAAAGAAGGTCACCACCAACAGTTATAACTCCACAATGAGTTGTTCAACAAGCCCTATGGTGCCAACAGCTTCCCTCAGAAGCTTCTTTTATCAAAGTCAAATTGGACAATTAAGCCAAAGAGTAAGCCGCATGTGGAATGACATCAAAATAGTGCACAACAAAAGGAATTATCTCGGGAAACTCATATTCTGTGTTGCACAAATAGTCTCGAATGTCACCGACTTGGAACCCGCCAGGACGAATCCTGCAATTTCAGATCTAGATTCACTGGTTACCATAGGCAAAACCCGAGTCACGATTGAATACCATCCTTTCATTGCACCGTGATGACATCTCAATTTGTACCAAGTTGGCTTAGAGACGACACCAAAACGATGCTCATGGATTTGGAGGCTCCTGCCCGCGGTCTCAGAGCTGGACGAGGACTTACTTGTTAAGGATTTTGGCTCTCTTAGCACTTGAAAAATTCTCCAGTTGCAAGGACTCTTGGGTAAGGAAAGCCACAGCCAGGTGAAAGTAGTTGTTCCACAGCTGAAAACCAAAGAGGCGACACCAAGTTGTTAAGCAGTTGGATACAGGGTCTCAAAAAGGCCCTGCGACATTGATGACTTTTTCAGCACACATTTCTGACGTGTTGAAAAACCCACACTTGCTAGGTGCAAACTGCTAACTAGCCGCTCATGGCTGAGTGTGTGGGCTGTGAGATCACAGGGCACAAACCCAGTAGCTTAGTTGTGCCATTTACTTAGACAGCTGGTCTGACCTCTTGCTGTGTCCAGTTTCCTCACTGAGAAAACGGGAATTTCAATGGTATTTACCGTATAGGGCTGCTGAGAGGATAAAAGGAATAAATATACACTGAGCCTTGAAGGTGGTGCAAAGGATAAGATAAGCTTGTCACTAATATTAGTGCTTATTGTAGTACCACGGGGCCACTCACTTAAGAAGAGTATAGATTTCTGACAATGTATGGCTTTTCTTATACCAAAAAACACATATGTACTAGGCAATTGAAGAAAAAAATGTTACATTTCATATTTCAAGGGTTTATGGACTACATATGTGTGGGTTTTTTTATTTTTTATTTTTTATTTTTTTGAGTTGGAGTCTCACTCTGTCGCCCAGGCTGGAGTGCAG
>NW_007016346.1:303524-304290 GCF_000164805.1 Carlito syrichta
GAAACTGCCAATCCCACCCCAGGGAAGAGAGGGGCATACTTCATCAACAAGGGTCCCTGCATAATCAACATTTGTATACCTAACCCTGAATTGTACCCTACATCTTTATAATTAAAAAGAAAGAAAAAAAGTAAGGTGTGAGCATTATGGACTCTATTTTTAATTACCTGTGAAGTAAGTGGAAATTTCAGAACATTTGCAGGATTTAAGAGAGAGTCTGTCAGGCTTCTGTTTACCCAACACGTCTCATGAACTGTGCACTTTCTATATTGACATGCCAGCTCATTCGATCGCCACAGAACTACCCAAGTAGGTGCTATCACGGCCTTCACAGCTGAGATTCAGAGATTTGTCCACAGCTACACACAATATGTGAAGCAGAATGAGGGTCTGAGGCCAGGGCCCAACCTCAGAGCCCCTCCCATTCTTCTCTGCACACAAAGGGGTTTTCTTTTTTGGTCTCCTTTAGAATGAAAGGGGGTGGCTCCAATCAATACAATCCAAGTTGTTCCTGTTTTGTTATCGTTTGGGGAACTAACACCTGTTCTCTGCTTGCCATACCACAGGACCCTAAAACAGGGAAGAGAAAGAAGAGGAAAGGAGGGAAGTAAAGGAGGGGGGTACAGAAGGAGAGGGGAGAGGGAGTCCCCCTCTGCAAAGACGCAGCACAGACCTTAATTTCTACCTGCTATCTTTAAAAACAACAAAAATGCAGTGGCGGGAAGTGGCCACTGCACTCCAGTCTGGGGGACAGAGGGAGACTCCA
>NW_007016346.1:304310-304822 GCF_000164805.1 Carlito syrichta
CCTCAGCCTTCCAAGTATCCGGAAGTACAGGCGTGCACTACCACGCCCGGCTAATTTTTTGATTTATTGTAGAGATGAGGTCTCGCCAAGTTGCCCAGGCGGGTCTCGAACCCACGGGCTCAGGCCATACACTCACCTCGACCTCCCAAAGGTGTGGGATTATAGGCTGAGCCACCGAGCCCAACTATGTGTGGTTTTTAAAAGACAATGGTGTTCAGAATCAATTTTTTTGGTCTCAGTTTTCAAACCAGGAATACTATTATATCAAATGAGATAGTTGCGAAGAGTTTGATAAAAATAAGGTGTAAATGGAATATTATGCAGCCATAAAGAAGGACGAACGTATGGATTTTGCAGCAGCTTGGATGGATTTGGAGTCGATCATACTCAGCGATCTAACACAGAAATAAAGAACAGAGTACCATATGTTCTCACTCATAAGCAGACCTTGAACAATTATAATACTATAAGAAAGGGATTGGCAGTAGTGGGAAACTGTCAGGGGAGCGGGG
>NW_007016346.1:305613-307074 GCF_000164805.1 Carlito syrichta
TGCCCAGGCGGGTCTCGAACCCGCAGGCTCAGGCAGTCCACTCGCCTCAGCCTCCCAAAGCATGGGATTACAGGCTGAGCCACCGAGCCCAGCTGGTAGTGGTGTTTTTTAAGACAGCAGGTAGAAATTAAAATGCATCCTGTGTCCCTGCAGATATGGGTCCTGTCCTAGCCAGGCCCCTGACTGTGATTCTCAGAATGCAGCCAACAAGGGCCCATGATTCTTGCTAACCCTCTGCAAACAACAATGAATAAGTAAATCACACCTGCCAAGGGCCAAACCACTATGTTAAACCTACACATTGCTTTTAAGGTGTTTGGGCTCATAGTGAGAGTTCAGGGAACCATGCCCACGAAACAGTAAGAAAGAGCAGGAATAACAAACAACTAAAAGACACAGAAAGTGATCCGACAAGTCATATGTAAGACTGATATGGAAAAACTAGAAAACCAAATGAAGGACACAAGAGACCTAAACATTCCAGGGTGAGATGGGAAAAAATAAACACTGCAAAGTATTCCCTCAAAAGCTATAAGATTTCCCCACATTTATTTGTAAGTTCAATAGAACTGCAACAAAAGCCAAGCAGCATGTTTTTAAAAATTAACTCAACTGGTTGATTTTAAACTTGGAAAAGGACATGCACAAAAATAACCAAGATAATTTTACAACAGAAAACTAACGGGGAAGTTCTGACTCTACCAGCTGGGTATAAAGATGTAGCAATAATAACACAGAAAACAGAATTGATACACATACTGATTTCAATTATGTTAACTGTAGTATTCCAAATCAGTGGAGAAAAAGTAACCTATTCATAAAACGATCCCTTACCCCTAATACTAACTATAGACATGCCAACTGGATTAAACACCTGGAAGTTAAAACAAACAAAACATAAATGTATTATCAGATTCTAACTACATTAGAAAATACTTAAGTGTATAAATTTATAGTATTGAGGCAGGAAGACATTTGCCAAGCAAAACACAAGCGCAAATAGCTGTTAAAGGAATAACAGATTTGACTAAAGAAACATTAAATATTTCTATATAAGCCTAAACCATGACTAACTTATATCAAGAATTTCAACTTATAAAAAAAGAAGAAAAACAGCCCAACAGAAAAATGAGCAGAAGAAATGATCAGACAGTTCATAGTAAAAATCTCCACAGCTGGTAAATATTCTCAATCTCACTAGTCATTAGAAAAATCCCAATTAAAAAAACAAAAATCAACAAACTTAAAGAAATGCAGACGGGTTCGGTAGCTCAGCCTGTAATCCTGCACCTTGGGAGGCTGAAGTGAGTGGATTGCCTGAGCTCGCGGGTTCGAGACTCGCCTGGGCAACTTGGGGAGACCTCATCTCTACAATAAATAAAAAAATCAGCCAGGCATGGTAGCGCATGCCTGTAATTCCAGCTACTTGGAAGACTGAGGTGGAAGGATCACCAGAGCCCA
>NW_007016346.1:307094-346348 GCF_000164805.1 Carlito syrichta
AAAAAAAAAAAAAAGAAATGTGTGTTGAAGAAGAGTCTAGAAAGTGCCTGCTCTCAATGAAGGTTTGATAGGATTAAAAATCGCGAAATCGTTTTAGGAGGTCAACTTATCACTTTCCATCAAACATGAGATTCCCTCCAGCGTGGCCTGGAGATCAAGCTGTTCTTCTACTGCAAGGCATGTACTGAGATCGGGTATCAAATCCCTCACGTAGCACAGCTTGCTGTAGTGAAAAACTGCAAACAGCCTATAGGTCTTTAGTACAGGTATGGCTGAATAAATGTTGGGACGTTCATGATGTGAAATATGACAGAGCTGAAAAACATATCGCGTATGATCCAATTCATGCTGAAAGCCAAAAGAAAGCATGTACAGGCTCTTAAGAAAGGCTTTAGGTGAGAGGAAGGGTGTACAGCAATTAGTTAAATGTTACCCCTGCAGGGGAAATGAGAGTCAGCAAAGGGGCAGGAGGGAATGTTTTGTATTTTACCTGGTATACTGATTTTCAGTGCATACGTATTTTGCAATGAAAAAAGTATGTATTACTGTGACACATGGAAACAAGAATTGAGCAGAGAAAATGATAAAATCAAAATGATAAAAAGTAACATTTTAGATATACAGTATCTGACATGTTATTATATAATTATATTCTTCTTTTTTTTTTTTTTTTTCCTGAGTTGGAGTCTCACTTGGTTGCCCAGACTGGAGTGCAGTGGCCGCTCCTGGCCACCGCAGCCTCGACCTGCTGGGCTCCGGCGATCCTTCCGCCTCAGCCTTCCGAGTAGCCGGAATTACAGGCGCGCGCTACCACGCCCGGCTGATTTTTTGATTTATTGTAGAGATGAGGTCTCACTGTCCAGGCGGGTCTCGAACCCGCGGGCTCAGTCAATCCGCTCACCTCAGCCTCCCAAAGGCGTGGGATTACAGGCTGAGTCACCGAGCCCGGCTATAATTATATTCTATATTACCCAAACAACAGAAATTTAAAATGAAAAATTATAAAAGGAACAAAAGTAGCATAGTCACGTTAGAACTTAATCTAATATACTAAGTATCACACTTGCTCTACATTTTCTGGAGGCGATGCAAATGGGCAAGTAGACGGCTAACTTTGGTTATCTGGAAACACATTTCTGGGCCGGATCACCCACTGGGTGCACATAAATTCTTTAGGTTCCTCTCAGTGAACAATCTTGCCCAGAAAAGAAATATACTATTTGCATCTGATGCTTTTTTTTAACTTGTAAACTTTAATGCAATAAAGTAGGTAATAATAATGACAAATAAGATCATTATTAGTAGAAACACACATTCAGAGTATAATGGCACTAAGAGTCACAAATCCTAGATGCACAGTAAGAAATCTTACCAGGCAAAATCAGTCTCTGTATAGTGCATGTGTGCATGTATGGATATTTTTTCTCTCTGGTTCTCTCTCTCTCTCTCTCTCTCTCTCTCTTTCCCGGGGTCTGGGGAGTAGGGTCTTTGGCCTGGTAAAAGCCACTGCTGGTTCATAGCACAAGACTGCGAGAGAGTATCAGGAGAAAACAGTTCTAGAAGCAAGCTGGCTCAGTGATGCTCACCCACTTCTCCTCCTCTGATCTGTTCCTCTCCACATTAAGATGATGGTCTGAGACCATCTTGGCAGCCACACACACTGGGACATGGTGGCCTCCCTGCTCAGAGAGTCCTTCCTTGTCGGTCTGATTCAATAGTTTCTAAAGCAGCTCTATTTCTTTCCTTGCTAAATTGAGCAAATACCCTGAAGGCATAATTTTCACTCCTCAGGTTCCAATAGTACATATTATAAATTCCATTTCCACACCTCGGATGGGAGACCAATTAAGCTTAGAAATACTATAAGATACTGGTTCAAACCAGCTATTTGTTCAAACACGATTTTTCCACAAAGGTCGCAGCTACCTCTTCTCTTACCTGTAGCTCAAAGTTGGCTTGATCCAGAAATTTTTTGTTCAGCATATCTGCATACTGATTAATTGCTCTCAGGAAGACTCTGAAAGATCAAGAGAAAATTACATAATTACACACTTATGCTCTGGCACCTTGGTAGGTTTGGCATTTCAATTAGATACAATCCCAGACTGTCTGGAATGTGAACTCTCCAAGTCTTGTGCAAAGCTATGAGGTTTTGCCAATGAAAAAATCCACAGAATTATATGCAGATGTTATCCAAATTAATCAAGGAAATGATCACACACAGATCAAAAAAACAGCATCTGAAAGTAACATTTGAAAAGTATCACTAATAGATCTATTTAAAACAAAAAAAAGAAAAGGTACACATTAAATCCTTTCCTCAAGATGCAATGTCTTAATAAGTTATTCAATTTATCTTTGCTTAGCTGACTTTTTCAAGTTACCCCCATTGAAAGCACGCATAACATAAAAGCTCCCAGGCTTGAACAGTCGCCTGATGTCACTAGGCTTGGAAGTACTCACTATTTCAGTATCCGTTGTCCTACACTCCACATGCTAATTTTGATGACTGCTTGTTTAAAGAAAATTAAACACTCTAGAGTAGGTATGCAAGTAATCCGACAGGAATCCTAGCCGGAATTTTACTTCCTCGACTCACTGATAATGTACAATGTTAACATGCTACGATACCATGACTTTTAATTTTCTTTTTTTTTGAGTTGGAGTCTCACACTGTCACCCACACTGGAGTGCAGTGGCCGCTCCCGGCCACCGCAGCCTCGACCCACTGGGCTCCGGCGATCCTTCCGCCTCAGCCTTCCGAGTAGCCGGAATTACAGGCGCGCGCTACCACGCCTGGCTGATTTTTTGATTTATTGTAGAGATGAGGTCTCGCTGCCCAGGCGGGTCTCGAACCTGCGGGCTCAGGCCATCCACTCACCTCAGGCTCCCAAAGGCGCGGGATGACAGGCTGAGCCACCGAGCCCAGCTGACTTTTCATTTTCTACGATGAAATATATGATTTGGGCTGCCCTAAAGGACTCTAGAGTACTGTCCCTCATGTCTCTGTTCATTCAGTAGATTTGCTTTATAGCCCTGGAAAGGGCTTACAATACTAAAGCTTAGTCCAGCTACTTTTTAAACGGCCCAAACTTTCCCTTTGCACAATGGCAGGATGTAGGAGGAATTAGCATCAGGTTACAGATAATAAACTTAATTATACTTTCTGTATCTAGACAGCAGGACGCAGCCAGAGTAGAAGGGGAATCTAGGTTACTTACTAGTAGTAACTGCTCCTCTCTGACATTATCACTTCGGCCAAGCAGGCCAGAGAAGCTCCCCATGCCCTGGCCAGCCCAGAGTCACAAAAAGGCAGTGAGCCAGGGAGGAGGGAAGAAAGGATTCACCACCTGGGGTTTCAAGGAGGCCTCTATCACCACCTGGGGCCACGCCCTCCTGTCCACATCAGCCGTCACTGCAGATTATCTCACACACGCTGCATGCTGCTCTGAGACAGGGGATTCAGAGCCATCGTTTCATCAAGAAACCTATCAGCTGGATCTAGGCCCAAAACAGCTGTGATAAAGGGCTCGTGAGGAAGTTTGCTCCATTAGTCACTGAAGAAAACTGCAGATGGCGTTATCTGATTTCTTCCCCGGGCCCATTAAAAGACGAATTAGTGCTATTAAGTGGCTATTAATGGAGGGGCACGGGGACCGTGGCCTTGACCAGTAAGTAACCAAGAGCACAGGCTGGGCGGCAGTATTCATCAGTCACAGGGTTGCCAGATTTTGCAAATATAGGGCGCCCAGTTAAATTTGAAAAATAGCTCTTACTGCTGAATTCTGTAACTGATTGGGGGGGGAAAAGCTGAATACAGAACATTTAGGAAATCCTGACAAATTAATAGAGTAGCCAGGACAAAAGTCACAAAATTCAGGACATGCCTTGAACATGCAGGATGCCTGGTAACTCCAATCAGCCCACCAGTCTTGGGCTGAGGTCTGCCAGGTCACGTTCAGCCCCGATAAGCAGAGGAGGTGAACTAAAGAGAACACGGTCTCCTACCCACCTGACCCTTGGCAACTACGTTCAAATAGCACTGCATTCACCCCAGGAGTTAGTGGAATAGAATAACTTCCTGTCATTACAAGATGGGTTCTGATGATGTACAAGGATGCTGGGTTTATGACCCACATTTTTTT
Source organism: Carlito syrichta (assembly GCF_000164805.1). Classification (NCBI taxonomy): domain Eukaryota; kingdom Metazoa; phylum Chordata; class Mammalia; order Primates; family Tarsiidae; genus Carlito; species Carlito syrichta. The sequence goes on from NW_007016346.1 coordinate 311,240, forward strand.
TCTTAATTTTTTCCTGCAGCTTCAGAATTCTCTAGAGTAGCCTTGGGTCCCTATGAGCTCTAAGAGGACACGCTCTCCAGCCCTCTGTGACAATAATGACAACCTTACTAGAATATGCATTTGTGGGTAAGGCACTGTGGCTTGTGCCTGTAATCCTAGTGCTTTGGGAGGTTGAGGCAGGAGGAGTTTGAGACCAGCCTGGGCAACATAGCGAGACTCTCTCTACAAAAGTAAAAAAATAAGCCAGGTGTGGTGGCACGTGTTTGTAGTCCCAGCTACTCGGGAGGCTGAGGTGAGAGGATCACTTGAGCCCAGGAGTTCGAGGCTGCGGTGAACTACGATTGTGCCACTGTACTCCAGCCTGGGCAACAGAGCAAGACCCTGTCTCTAAAAAATAAAAAATAAAATAAAAAGAGCACGCACTGTTATTACAGGGTAATTATTTTGCCTGAAGTTAGTGCCCAAACAGTTGCAATATGCTACTTCTAATTAAGCTCTGGAACAATTGCAGCTAGTTAAATAAAGTTGTTTCTCCAAATGACTTTTAAAAAATATGGCGGAACAAAAACTTTTTAAGGAACTGGCAACTGAGAAAGTACGGTGCTGAGAAACAGATTCCGTTATCTAGATTTGCTATAAATTTTTTAAAAAGCCAGAACAAAAAACAAGTGACATGGAATTCGAGTAGCTTGGGGCAAACTAAAGGAAGATCAAATGAAAAACATAATCAATGCAGTAAACAAAGATCAGATAAAATTCGGGCTCAATGCATCAAGGGCTGCATCACTTCCACAGAACCATCCAGCACACGCATAAATTATATCCTACCGCTCACACCTGGTAGGACTAAAAATATAGCTACGCCCCGAGTTCACCTGAAGATAAGTCAATTATTTAACTAGGCAAAAAGAAACATAGAGATTTACTTTTCGGTGAGAATATCTATTATCCACTGTAATTCGTAATTTATTTTTAATCTCCGTCAAACTAGGAAAAAGAAATAAAATCACATGAGAAGTGTTTGCATAACAATTTGCCTTAAGGTGTGGAGGAATATGAAAAAGCTAAGCCAAGCATTTAGACGGCAGGATGCCTCACCGGACTTAAACGGAGGGAGCAACGCAGCTCAAGAACATAGTTCTTTTTCTGGAAGGCAGATCTAGGGAGGGTGGACTGAGAACAGACTTGCCTCTCCATCGCTGATAACTCAGTCTGTGCTGGACATTGCTAGACTTAGGTTTGGAGATAGGGAAGTCCTCCTGATGGTAAACTGTGGGCATCTCAAAGGTAGTGGCTGTGTCTGTTTCACACAAGAGCCCTCGAGGCCAAGTCAGTATCTGGCACACTGTATAAAACTCATTAGGTAACTGATACAGGGATGAATAAGTGAGTGAGTGGATGGATAGATGGGTGGATGGATGGATGGATGCATGCGTGCATGGATGGACTGATGGATTAGCTGGGCCAGAAGATCAGGCTCTGATCCAAACCAGAAGGCTAGAATATTTCGTCGCTTCTAGCTCTCCCTGGAGTCCTCGCATTGTGAAAGTTTTCTATGGTGGGCTTCATCTCTTTCTAGGTGCTTGTTATCCAAAATTCTCATTAGGCATTTTTCATCTATGGCTGGGCATCATGCCTTCATTCTCTTATCCTGCAGAGCTTATTCCCTTCATCCTCCTTGCCACTGTGCATATCATGAAATGCTCTGATCTTAGAAACCGTTAGTTTATTACTTAACGGAGCCCTCTGAGCTTGCTCCGCTGGAGAGGTAGAAGGTACCCTCTGGGAATTAGAGTTCCTCTTTCTTCTCTCTATTCAACATTGTGGTGTGTGCCCATCAGGACACAACGAACAAGAGGCACGCCTAATGAAGGAGACAGGAGGAAGAGGCTGTGAGGGTCAGTGGAAGGAGACCGACCACAAAAGTCAGGGACTTGCGGGCACAGAACAACCGTCCTATGAATCAAACAACTCATGTCTTATTCTGAGTCAGGAGAATTAAATAATTTCTGGAAAAAAAAAAAATCAAACTAGTGGTATGAGAATTAAATGCTTTTATGGATGCTGTCCCAAATGGTCAAAATAATTAAGCAAAAGAACAAGCCTGAATTTAATAGGGCTCTTTTCAATTATTTTTAATCTATGAAAGGATTTACTTATCATCTAAAATTTTAGGAGCTAAAACCAAATGCAAATAAATAATGCCGAAAGAATCCCTGGTAAATTATGTCATTCTAAAAAGATTCAAAGAACCATAAGGTCTGGAAGCCTATATACACTTTATTTATTTATTTATTTTTAGATTGGAAAACATAGTTTATTTAGAAAGTAAATTTGAGAGGGAAAGAGAGAGAGAGACAGAGGATTCACCTTCCCAAGGGAGGGGAGGAGACCAAAGTTAGGAAACATGGCGAAAGCCATAGCTCCAAGAGCACATGGCCACACCAGAGTCTAGTAAGATAATGGCCACATTTTATTTTTAATGGCCCCATGGAACCAAACATCATCTCCCTCTTATTGGTCACTGATTCCTGCCTCCAGAGAGTATTATCTTCATCAAACCTGTCATAACATTACCCATTTTAAAAAATTGAGGCCAAGGGGAAATGGAGATAGTTTATTCCCAAGGCATAACTATTAAAAAAAAAAAAAATCAACCACAAAAACAACAGGAAATTTTCCTGACTTCCTTCTCTGCTATCCTGGAATTTAACCTCGTGAGCTCCTACTGGAAACAAAATACTGTTAATTCCTGACAGTGTCAAATACTAGTCTACATATAGACACATTGGGTACAATTAAAGTCTTAATTCAATTATGTCTATCTATCTATAGCTTTCTGTCCATGTAAACATGAAGCACCATGATCTATAGAATGTTACACAACACCACAAATAAATGATAACTATGTGAGGCGACAGATATGCTAATTATTAGGTTGGTGCAAAGGTAATTGTGGTTCTTGCATTGTTGAAATTTGCCGTTTGCCAGTGGAAAACTTCTTAAATGTGGTTATGTTATACATCATTTTAATACACATTTCTCATTTTATGATTTTTTGGTAACCACATTACTTGCTGTTTATTTTATATTTATTTTAGACTATGGAAATGATGTCGGACAAAAAAGCAAATTCGAGCGATTTTCTTATTCAAGTTCAAAATGGTTCATAAAGCAGCACAGACAACTCACAACATCAACAACCCATTTGGCCCAGGAACTGCTAACGAATGCACAATGCAGTGGCAGTTCAAAACGTCTGGCGAAGGAGACGAGAGCCTTGAAATGAGGAGCATAGTGGCCAGCCATTGGAAACTGACAACAACCAATTGAGAGCAATCATCGAAGCCGGTCCTCTTTTTCTTTTAAACTAATTTTTAAATTTTACTTTAAAGATGTGGGGTACAATTCAGGATTAGGTATACAAGTGGTCAACGTACAGGTAAAGTGTGGGGCTCTCTTTGGTTCCCATTTTGCCTGGTTCGAGATCAGGTACCCTAATTGATGGTGTGTGTTCCCCAGCCCCACTCCGGCAGTATCCCACTACTGCCAATCCCTTTCTTATAGTATTACGATAATCGTTCAAGGTCCACTTATGAGTGAGAACATAGGGTACTCTGTTCTTTGTTTCTGTGATAGATCACCGAGTATGATCGACTCCAAATCCATCCAAGTTCTGCAAAGTCCATATGTTTGTCCTACTTTATGGCCGTGTAATATTTCATTGTGTATACGTATCACATATTTTTAATTCAGTTCAGTTTCGATGGGCAGCATAGTTGGTTCCAAGTTTTTGCTATTGCACATTGTAATAAACGTGTGTGTGTGTGTAGAATGCTTTGAGTTTCTCCAGGTATATTCCCAGTAAGGGGATTGCTGGGTCATATGGAAGATTAATGTCTAGTTCTTTTAGAAATCGCCACACTGCTTTCCAAAGAAGATGTACTAGTTTGCGTTCCCACCAGCAGTGGAGAAGTGTTCCTTGCTCTCCATGTCCTTGCCAGCATCTGTTGTTGTTTGTTTTATTAATGATGCCATTCTTGCTGGGTTAGATTGTATCTCTGTGATTTTGATTTATATTTCTCTGATGGTTAGTGAGGTGGAACACCTTTTCATGTGTCTATTAACGGCCCGTATATCTTCTTTTGAGAAGTGTCTATTCATGTTTTTTGCCCACTTTTTAAGGGACTGTTTTTTTTTTCCTTTTGGCATGCTTGTGTTCCTTGTAGATCTGGAATGTTAGGCCTTTGTCAGACATACAGTTGGCAAATATATTTTCCTATTCTGTAGGCTGTCTCCCCACTCTCGTTTCTTTTGCTTTGCAGAGCTATTCAGTTTGATGAGGTCCCACTTGTCTATCTTATCTCTTATGGCAAGGGTACTTGGGGTTTTGATCAGGAATTGGCTGCCAGTTCCAATTTCCGTAAGGGTTTCTCTTGCATTTTCTAAGGTTCTTATAGTTTGTGGTTTTACATTTAGATCTTTGATCCATTTAGAGTTGACTTTTGTGTGTAGTGATAGGTAGGGGATGTGTTTCAACCTTCTGCATGTGGTCAGCCAGTTTTCCTAGCACCATTTACTGAATAGGTTCTCCTCTCCCCAGTGGTTGTTGGTGGAGGTTTTGTTGAAAATGAGTTGGCTGAGAAATTGAGGGTTTGCTTCTGGAATCTCTGCTCTGTTCCATTGGTCCATATGTCTATACTTGTACCAGTATCAGGCTATTTTGAATACTGTAGCCTTATAATGAAGTTTAAAGTCTGGAAATGGGATACCTCCTACTTTGTTTCTTTTGCTAAGGATGGTTTTGGCTATGTGTGGTCGTTTATGTTTCCATATGAATTTCTGTATTGTCATTTCCAGGTCTGAGAAGAATGATGTTGGTAATTTAATAGGTATTGAGTTGAAGTTGTAGACTGCCTTTGGTAGAATGTGCATCTTAACAATGTTGATTCTTCCTATCCATGAGCATGGGACATTTTTCCATTTGTTTGTGTCTCCATGGATTTCTTTAAGCAGTGTTTTGTAGTTTTCATTGTAAAGACCTTTCACTTCTCTGGTTAGAAAGATGCTGAGGTGTTTCATTTTTTTGTGGCTATTGTAAAGCCAATCCTCTTACAACGACACGAGAAGCTGCTGAAGAACTCAATGTTGACCATTCTATGGTCTTTTGGCACTTGAAGCAAATTGGAAAGATGAAAAAACTCCAGAAGTGGGTGCCTCATGAGCTGATCTAAAATTTAAAAAAACATCTTTTCAAAGTATTGTCTTCTCTTATTCTACGCATCAACATCGAACTATTTCTCTATCAGATTATGATGTGTAACGGAAAGCAGTTTGTATATGACAACTGGTAATGACCAGCTAAGTGACTGGACAGAAAAGAAACTCCAAAGCATTTCCCAAAGCCAAACTTGCACCAAAAAAGGTCCTGCTCACTGTTTGGTGATCTGTTGTTTTCTGATCCACTACAGCTTTCTGAATCCCAGTGGGACTATTACACCTGAGAATTTTGCTCAGCAGATTCATGAGATGCACCAAAAACTGCTGCTGGCACTAGTCAACAGATACGGCCCGATTCTTCTCCATGACAACACCTGGTCACATGTTGCAAAACCAACGCTTCAAAAGTTGAGTGAATTAGGCTACGGGGTTTTGCCTCATCGACTATATTGACCTGACCTCTCGCCAAGTGACTGCCACTTCTTCAAGAATCTTGACAGCTTTCTGCAGGGACAATACTTCCACAATCAGCAGGATGCAGAAAATGCTCTCCAAGAGTTTGTCGAATCCTGAAAGCACAGATTTTTACACTACAGGAATAAACAAACTATCTCTTGTTGGCAAAATTACGTTGATTGTAATGGCTCCCATATCGATGAATAAAGATGCATCTGAGTCTCGTTATAATGAATTAAAATGTGTATTAAAATGTGTCAGGGGCAGCCACTTTGGGTCCCCTCCCCCTGTGGGAGCTTTTCTGTCCTCTCAATAAATCCTGCTTTAAAAAAAAAATGTGTCAGAACATCACATTATACACCATAAATACAAACTATTATTATTTGTCAATTAAAAATACATTTTAACATGTTAAAACAAACAAAAAGAGTTGCTCACATTTTTTGTGAGTCTCATATTTCCCACCCACCAATGAAAGCACTAAACCATAGTGCCTCTAAGTTCCCTGGAACTTTTGAATCTACAGGTTTAGTTTTTAACTCTGAGATTAAAGGTAAAAAAGAGACAGTACGACCAGACTCAGTGGCTCAGCCTGCAATCCCAGCACTTTGGGAGGCCGAGGCGAGCGGATTGCCTGAGACTGCGGGTTCAAGACCAGCCTGGGCAACTTGGTGAGATCTTGTCTCCACAATAAATCAAAAATTAGCTGGGCGTAGTAGCACATGCCTGTAGTTCCAGCTACTTGGAAGGCTGAGGCAGAAGGATTACTGGAGCCCAGCAGGTTGACGCTGGGGTGGCCGTAAGTGTGCCACTGCACTCCAACCTGGGCGACGGAGTGAGACTCCAACTCAAAAAAAAAAAAAAAGAAAAAGAAAAAAAGACATCACGGCATGATACAAAGTTACTTGAACACTATAGTCTCCACTACACTTTACAAAATGTTTAGTCCCATTTAGTCAAAGCCCCATGAATTCTAGACCTTTTCACGTTTTGGGACACGGCTGTGGTCGGACGAGGCTCGGACACCACAGAGGTTCCAACCTCGCAACCACGGGAAGTTTCTGGAGGCGGTCCCACCAGTCTTGCCTCTGTCCTTGGACAAAAAGAGCCAGTGGCTGCCTCGTGGGCTCTGACAGGAGCCTTCAGGGAAAAGCTGCCTGTTGGAAAGCCATGTGCGAGCAATAAAGTAGCACAGTTCTAAATAATTATGTGTTAATTGAGTAGAGGGGAACTTAGCAAGTGCAAAGTAATCAGGAACCAATTTAACTATTCCAAGCTCCTGGCACAATGACAGGCCCTAAAATGACTTTATTATGATAGGGCCTCAGGCTCCTGTAGCATCCCTGTCACCCAGTGTTTGCTGCCAATAAAACTTGAAGATGAGGTGCCTCGTTACTACAGAGGGAAAATGCGGAGGAAGGCATTGAACTTCCAGGGAATTACAAAGCCCATTTCTCAAATGGTGAAGCTGTAGGGTTTTTAAAAATTCCTTCCCTAAACATACTTTAAGTTACATCATTAGCTTGTACAGTTCAATATGGGGGCATTTAAATACCTCTGGCATTAAAACAAGCCGCTCTGGGGAGGGGGAATGCATCTTTTAACAAAACATTTTGCCCAAAATGGGTGGAAAAAAGGAAACAAATTAAAAGTGACAGATGCCATCCCTGCAGAACAATGAGTCAAGTAATAGTAGCTGGAAATTTGCCTTAAATTCATTTCTGCATAATTCAGGGATGCTTGCAAGAGGCAATTTAAGGTGAAGTGATAAAAGAGATGCAGAGAATGTCACTTCAATTAAATGGAAAGGAGAGATAATGATGCTTTATTTCGGCTGATCAGTCTGCTAGCACATTCCCACACTTGGCTTTAGTCAAGGTAGTGACTAAATAGGGTCAGTGACTTTCTATCTTGGGACTCTGACAGGGACATGAAAATCACATGTGCAGAAAGAAGTGACTTCTTAAGAAAGACCCCAAATTTAGGAAGGGAGAAGGAACACACGGAGCTGCGGGCCTGGGTGGGATCGGTCTCAAGTCTTTGGGATCTGGGAAATAACGGGAACACCAATGTCCCTGGAACACTCTGGAAATGAGAAGAAAGAGTCATCTGGAGCCAGACTGGAAGAGTTCAGAAATGCCAGGCAATGGAGTCTGCCTCTCTGCTCGTGGGCAGCAGGGCTGGGGAGGAGGGTGGGAAGGTTGTGAAGTAGGGAAGGAACACCTGTGGCCAGGAACAAGCACACCAAAAGAGTTTATTGGCATTATTTCCTGCCTCTGCTAGAGCAAGCTTCTCTTCTCCAAGACTTCCTAATTTCTATTTCAGATCAATAAAGGCTTAACCATCCATCAGATTCTTAACTAAAACCCAAACTGCCCTGGACCCTTCTGCTGGTCAGCTGCAGTGGACACAGGCTTGGACTGTGATGCCAACAGGAATACAGAGGATCCCCTGGTTCGTCTGTTCCAGATGTAGGTGGTATCATCCCCACTGTGGGGTCTCCATGAGCAGAGATTGCTGGGCCCTCAGTCACCAGTCTGGTTCCTGCTAGACAAAGTGGCAAGCTGGATTCATATCATCCCAGGTTTCCTCCAAAACAAGATTCCTGGGCAAGGAATCATCATAGGGCAAAGGTGAAATCTTGAAAGTGGCCAGCATCCAACCACTCCTGTTTTCTCTCCTGCAAGACCACCCCAGTTCCTGCTGCATGGCTGTTACGCACACAGAGAGCACCGCCTATGTTCCAGTCCCTGTCAATGCTTTTATAGAAACCATGTTATTTGATGCTTACAAGTCTTGTGGCGTACAAATCACCCAATATTTTACAAATGAAACTAGGCTCAGAGTAGGCAAAAGCTCCTATTCCCGGAAGGGCAGAGCGGATCTGAACCAAGGTCAAGCTCCTATCTCGATGTCACGCTGCCTTCCTTAGAAAGCACAGTCAAAAGCAGGGCATGGTGGCATGCACTTGTAGTTCCAGCTGAGATGGAAGGATTGCCTGGGGCCAGCAGGTTGAGGCTGCGGTGGCCGTGAGTGTGCAACTGCACTCCTGCCTGACCAAAAGAGTGAGATTCCGACTCCAAAAAAAAAGAAAGCGCAATCAGTGGGGTCAGCACAACTCAAAGGAATTTCTGCAATTGCTTTGCTTTTACACGGTATTAAGGATAATTTCCAACATATACAATATAAAAGCAGGCAGCATGAGAGACCCAAGCACCCTTCACTTGGCTTTAACGATGATCACCATCTGCTTGTGGTTGTTCCCTCCCTACCCCATTACTTACATCCTCCCATACGATTATTTTTTTTAATAGACTTTATTTTTCAGAGCAGTTTTAGCTCCCGGCAAAACTGAGTGGAAAGTCCAGGATCTTGTATAATCCCTTGTCCCCCACGTGTCCAGCTCCCCCATTCCCAACGTCCCCTCACCAGAGCGGTGCATTAGTTACAACTGATGACCCTGCACTGACACCCAAACATCAACGATCACCCAGAGTTTAGTGTACATCAGGGTTCACTCTTGGTGGCATACCTTCTATGGGTTTGGACCAATGTATAATGAAATGTATCCACCACTGTAGAATCATGGAAAGTACTTTCACAGCCCTAAAAACTCCTCTGTGTCCCATCTATTCATTCTTGACCGTACAATCACTGATCTTTTTATGGTCTCCATCGTTTGGTATTTTCCAGAATGTCTGATAGTTAAAATCACATAATACGTAGACTTTCAGATTAGTCCAGATTATTTTTACGTTCGCCAAGTTAAGTTTTTTTCAGGTTAAGACCTTTAAAGTTTAATCTACTTTGCAGCCAAGACTCGAAAGACTCATTTCACAGAAAGCACCTGCCTCACACGATTTACGGGTCATTCCTGGTACCCGCCTGGGCAGGCATCGGAGTACATACCGCTGTGTATTTCTAGTTAATGCTCAAAAGGCATCTCTGCCACTTATGAGCTATGTGACTCTGACACGCAGGGTCTTCTTGGTCTTTTCATACACAAAATGGGCTATTAACATGAACTACTCTAGGTACTGAGTAAGAGTAAAAAATACAGTATGTCTTTTGGTGACTGGCTTATTTTGCTTAGCATAATACACTCAAGGTTCATCCATACTGCAGCATGTGTCAGGATTTCCTTTCTTGTTCAGGCTGAAGAATATTCTATTGTAGGGATGTATCACACTGTGTATGCCCTTTCATCTGCTGATGGACACTTGAGCTGCTTCTACCTTTCGGCTATTGTGAATAATGTTGCTATGATTATAAATGTACAGATATTTCTTCAAGTCCCTGCTTTCGCTCATTTTTGTTATCTACTGAGAAATAAAAATAAAAATCTAAGCCCCCCAATCAAGGGAATGGACCCTCTCTTGGCCAAGAGAACCCCAGAGAAACCTTAAAAAGCCAGTCTGGCCAGGATGAGATGGGATGTTGTCAGATATGCTTCAGCACGCCTCTTCCGTATTAACTTTCAACCAGAACTTTTTTCTAAGGAATAAGCAGAAACCAGCTCTAGAAAACAAGAAACTGATGGCTCACTCCTTTGCTACCTTTAGCGAACCATCTGACACCCGGACCAGACTCCTCTTTCCTCTTTGCAGTTTTGACCTGACAGTTCACCAGTTTGACAATGCAACCCTTCCTGATAAGGGACCCCTGACCATGGAGTGGTTCTGGCTGTTCTAGGAAGAATGCACAGTGAGGGCTTTTGTGTCTTCTGTTTCACCTTTTGACATCAGAGGGCCAAAAACTCCACCTTCGGATCTTATTAATGCCACTGTTTGTTGAGCATGCAACCCCATGAAGAGGCAGGAAGCCCAGTAGCACATGCACATGTTTCTCCCTTCATAAATATCCATGATTCCTCTTATAGCTTATTGAATATGTATACTTAACTAACCCCGTCAGCAGAAATTCCTGTCTCCGTTCTCCCTCCTTCGAAGTGCTTGCTCTTGGTAGAAGCTGGAGTCTATGTTTCCCAGCCTGCAGAATGGCCAGGCTACAAGCTGCAACACTTTATGAGAAATCAAGCTCTCTCTTCCAAATTTATGAATCTTGGATTCTTCATTTGATAATACCTAGAAGTGGAATTGCCAGACCATACAGCAATTCAATTTTTAAATATTTCAGGAACTACCATACTATTTTCCATAGTGGATGCACCATGTCACATTTCTAGCAACAGTGTTCAAGGGTTTCAATTTCTCCACACTCTCATCAATACTTGTTATTTTCTCTCTCTCTCTTTTTTTTTTTTTGATGTAGCCATCCTAATGGGTATGAGGTGGTATAAATAAAGTTAGAACATATCCAAACCCATTCATTTAGGGATTGTCCATGGCTATTTTCCCATTCGATCAGCAGTGCTGAGTAGGTGTGCCTGTGTTGGGCCTTTAAAGAAAATTTTGTCAATCCGTGAAAAGTTGTGATTCAATTCTAATCGTCATTTATGCAAATTTTGAAGAGATAGTCACTTATTTTTTTGGGGGGGATAGGGAGTGAGTGAGCTTAAACTTGCTTTTTAGGTCACCAGAAAATAATACTTGTTGATCAAAAAGACCTAAAAAAGACTCCTCCAAAGCTTAGAGCAGGTAACTCCTTTCTTTGAGTCCTAAGGCAGAATCATCGAGTGTTGGGATAAGCCAGTTTGGAAACTAAGGTAAGCCGGTTTTCCTCTGCTTGCACCTCCAGGACACCAGGCATGTCTTCACTGACAGTCTCATTTCAGGATTATGTTTTAAAGGTCACAAAGTCACTCACCCTCCACCCCCTACTACTTCTTCCTTCTCATCTACCTGTGCCTCCCCCACCCTGCCTGGTTCACACAGTTCAACTTCACAAAATAAGTGGCGATAAATTTAGGGCACGTTGGATAATATGGAAGAGGTCGCCAAGAAAAACGCATCAGAAATGTCCATCAGCCAACACTAGGAAGGGAGGGCAAAGCCTGGCTCTAAGAGTACATCGTGGCAAATAAAGAAGGGTCCTGGATCCAGAAACCCTGCAACAGTACCCCTTCCATCAAGTCTTCTTCCTCTTCTCCCAGGCTCCTCCTGTTATCCCTGCGATCACTAATGGCCTAGTCAAGAACAATCATGGATGGATCTGTCACGGGCAGGGGATGTAGGTGTGACCACGACCCTTTCTTCAGGCATAGGCAAAGATGGCCCTGGATGATTTGCTTGCCTGGATGTCAGAGAGCGCATCCTTGTCTGTCACTGGAGTTATTTTCCAAGTTCCAGATATGTAGGAATGGGGACTGGAGGGTGAGAACAAGAGGGTTAGGGTTTCTGTTTGAGGTGACGAAACATTTTAAAATAAATAGTAATGACGATTGAACAACATTGGGTATGAAATTAATGCCACTGATGTAAACTTATAACTGGATAAAATGGCAAATTTTATGGTATATACATTTCACCACCGTAAAAAGAAAGAAAGAAAAAAAAAACGAAAAGGAAACAGGACATTTTCCAGAAACTGCAGAAGCTCATGATTTTTTCTGTCTATTTCTCTACCATCAGTGTGACTCAGTTCCCTGATTAACAAAACAAAACAAAACAAAACCAGGAATAAGAAACTCTAACCTTTATTCCCCAAAGAACCAGGCTGCTCAGATCTGTCTGGGAGTAGGTGAGGCATTAATAAATAATAGCATAAACAAAGATACATACAGAAACCTAATAATGAAAGCCATAACACCCAGAGAGTCCCTAGCGTGTCTCTCAACACTGAACACCACAGGACAGTGGGCACCTGCATGACATGACCCCTGATATGCTATGATTCACAGAGAGCCCAGCTGTGCTGAATTTTTACTCCTCACAGCACACAGAATATATTCTTACAAAATATAGTATTAATGAATCCACCTAGTGAGCCCCGAATAAAATTAAGTGGTCAGAGGTTCTGAATGAACTATAAGATTCAAGGCAGAAATGCTTAAGAGAAAATAGGATAGTTACAAAGGAGAACATTTATTTCAAGTGATTTCATGCTCAGAATTCTACCAGCTCTGCTTAGAATTCATCCCGGTTCACTTTCAGGACTTGCCACGGGCGGGTTAATCATTTGGCACACTAACATAATTTGTTTGAGGCTCCTTTGCCACAGGCCAAAAATGGAGACAAAGGTTTTTTTTTTGCCCACTTAAGGGTCTGGATGCTTCAGAATGTCCTGGGAGCAGCTACCTGGCAATTGGTGACATATCCCAATCATCAAGTGTTGGGAGAAGCCAGTTTGGAAACCAAGGTAGGCAGGTGCTAGGCAACTTCTCCCCACTCTTAGTTTCTCTCTCACTCTGATCTGGTGGTCTCTCCGTGTGACATACCGCTTTGGAGAGGAGCTAGGGGAAACACACAAAGAGGGAGAGAAGTAGAAAGAGCCGGAGCCATGAAGTCATGCTGATCTGTGGCCGATTCACGTCCTGTCACCTCCAGACTGTGTAACCTTCCTCAAGTTAATTAACAGCTCTGAATTTAAGTCTTGTGTTTTTTGTTTTTGTTTTTTTTAAATCAAGCCTTGGGAGAGGGAAATTAGAAGAATCAGAGTCTGTAAAGAGCCTGGGTCACATTAGTTGTTCAATAATTGGTAGCTGTTGTTCAGAGTACAATATGCAAAAGATGGAGACCTTTGTCGTTTTCTTGGCTATGTATTTCAAAAGTATCTCCAAATGATCTTCTCAGCTACTAGTGGGCAAAGGAGAATTTAGGAGATTAATGCTCATGAAAGCTCAGCTGTTGTCAAAGCTCTCAGGAAAAGACAAAGTCTTGTAACTGACACTCGTGGCTCAGAACAATCTTCATTCAGCTATTGAGTACGTGGGATTTTTTCCAACTATCTTTACCAATGGAGAGTAGATTAAAAAGTGTCAGAGATTTGGGGGCCTAGGGAGGTTTGCCTCAGGCTCTGAGATGCTTTCTGATGGTACTACAGAGACAGGAGAGGGGCCCAGGGCTCCAGCCATCCATGGCTATGGGCTCACTCTAGAAAGGCCTACCACCTTGCCTGGTTTTCTGTGGCTGCCTAACATTACCACAAACCTAGTGGCTTAACACCCACTGATAATTTCAGTTCCATGGGTCAGAAATCCAGGTAGGCTCAGCTGGGTTTTCTGCTTCAGGTCAGGGTGTTGACTAGGTGAACTCTCGTCTGGAGAGAGTTAGACTGTGAGCTCATCCAGGTTGTCGGCAGAATCCAGTTCCGTAGGGTTGTGAGTTTGAGGTCCCTGTGCCCTTGCTGACCGTCAGCTGGGTTTCGCTCTCTGTTCCACATGGACCCTCCATCTTCAAACTAGCAACAGCACATAGAGTACTTAGAGTTCAAATCTTCCCCTTCCTTCTTTTGCTATTAGCCAGAGACAATGCTCCTTTGAAAGGGCTTGTGGGATTACATTAGGTCGACCCAGATCATCTCTTTATCTTAAGATCAGTTAATTAGTAAACTTAATTATATTCCCCAAGACCCCCTCTTCATTGCAAGTGCTATGATAAGGTGTCACATTCATAATTCTGCTGATGCTCTGGCCGAGTAGATTACATAAACGCCAGGGTCCTTCAGATCATTATTAGAATTCTGCCAACCGCAGCAGATTTGCCCCTTTCCTCACTTGAAGCCACGGATCTCCATGCCCAACTGGGCCTTTCTCACATTCCCTGCAGTCCGTGCCCAACCCCACAGAGAAGCTGTCATCCCGGAGAGTTCTTTCCTTTGTTGGCTCCAGAGCTGCTCCGAGCATTTGTGGCAAGATGAAAGACCCGGTTTAGAGGAGACAGGAAGATAAAGCAAGAAATGCTCACCTGAACTGGGGCTGGAGAGAAAGGAGTGGCTCTTTCAGAAGGCTGCTTCTCTGCAATCCACCTGAGTGACACTTTCTATTAACAGGCATAACCTTATTCTAAGCCTGTAATGTCGTCTGATTCCAAGCTCATTTGTTTGCTGGATTCATTGTAGCAACCTAGACTATGAGAGCTCAAGAACTGAATAATGAGTTTCTCCCCAGTACAGCCCAGAGGAAATGTACCTAAATAGCCATTCCTACTCACATAATTCCTCTGATCCACACTAAGGAGTTGAGGCTTTCTTTTTACAGAGACTAGCATGATTCTTCAGATTAAGGAATGAAACTAGAGTTTCCCAAGTCCACGTTATAACGCTCAGCAGATAGATATAAAATTTAACAATATCATATCCAAGGTTGGACAGAACCAAAGCTCAGAGGTTGGCAAACTATAGACCATGGGCCAAATCTACATCACATCTTGGTAGTTCTCACAATATTTCACTTTTCCATTATTATTATTATATCGGTGACGCTGACTTGTGATCAGTGATGATGTTACTATTGTAATTGTTTTGGGGCACCATATACCTCACCCATATATGATGGAGAATTAATGGATAAATGTTGTGTGTGTTCTGACTGCTTCACTGACTGGCTGTTGCCCTGTCTGTTTCCCTCCGTTCAGGCCTCCTTATTCCCTGAGACACAACAATACTGAAATTAGGCCAATTAATAAGCCTACAGTGGTCTCTAAGTGTTCAAGTAAAGGAAGAGTTTCATATCTGTTACTTTACATCAAAAGCTAGGAATGATTAAGCTTAGTGAGGAAGGCATGTTGAAAGCCAAGACAGGTCAAAAGCTAAGCCTCTTGTGCCAAACGGTCAAGTTGTAAATGCAAAGAAAAAATTCTTGAAAAAAATTAAAAGTGCCACCCCAGTGAGCACATGACTAAGAAAGCCAAACAGTCTTACTGCTGACAGCGAGAAAGTTTTAGTGGTCTAGTTAGAAGATCAAACCAGCCACAACATTCCCTTAAGCCAAAGCCCTAATCCATCCAAAGCAAAGGCCCTAACTCTTCAATTCTATGAAGGCTGAGAAAGATGAGGAAGCTGCAGAAGAAAAGATGGAAGCTAGCAGAAGTTGCTTCATGTTTAAGGAAAGACGCTGTCTCAATAACAAAAAAGTACAAAGTGAAACAGTCAGTGCTGATGGAGAAGCTGCAGTAAGTTATCCAGAAAAATCTAGCTGAGACCACTGATGAAGGTGGCTACACTAAACAACAGAATTTTAATGTAGTTGAAACAGTCTTCTATTGGAAGAAGATGCCCCTTAAAACTTTCATATCTAGGGAAGAGAAGTCGATGCTTAGCTTCAAAGCTTCAAAGGACAGGCTCACTCTCTTATTACAGGGCGTGAGTGCAGCTGGTAACTTTATGGAGAATCCAGTGATCATTTACCATTTGAAAAACCCTAGGGTCCTTGAGAATTATGCTAAATCTACTCTGCTGTGCTCTTTAAATGAAACAACAAAGCCTGGATGACAGTACATCTGTTTATAGCATGGTTTACTGAATATTTTAAGCCCACTGTTGAGACCTACTGTTCAAAAAAAGATTCCCTTCAAAATTACTGCTCACTGACTATGAACCTCATCACTCAAGAACTCTGATGGAGATGTTCAAAGAGGAGATGAATGTTTTCTACTAATACAACATCCACTCTGTATCCCATAATGGAAGAATAATTTTGACTTTTAAGTCTTAATTTTTATGAAGTACGTTTCATAAGGCTATAGCTGCCATAGATTGTGATGCCTCTGATGGAGCTGGGTGCTGTAAATTGGAATCCTTCTGGAAAGGATTATTCAGCAGTCTAGATACCATTAAGAGTACTTGTGATTCATAGCAGGAGGTCAAAATATCAACATTAACAGCAGTTTGGAAGAAGTTGATTCCAGCTCTCATGGATGATCTGGAAGGGTTCAAGACTTCAGGGAGGAACTAACGCAGATATAATGGGAACAGCAACAGATTTAGAATTCTAAAATGGAGCCTGAATTATCACTGGATTGCTGCAACCTCATGATACAACTTGAATGGATGAAGAGTAACTTCTTACAGATGAGCAAACAAACTGGTTTCCTAAGATGAAATCTACTCCTGGTGAGGATGCTGTGAACATTGTTGAAATCAATGACCTCATCTCTACAATAAATCAAAAATCGGCCGGGCGTGGTAGCGCACACCTGTAGTTCCAGCTACTTGGAAGGCGGAGGCAGAAGGATCGCCGGAGCCCAGCAGGTCGAGGCTGCGGTGGCCGGGAGCGGCCACTGCACTCCAGTCTGGGTGACAGAGTGAGACTCCAACTCAAAAAAAAAAGAATGCTCCATAGACTTAGTTGACAAAGAAGTAGCAGAGTTTGAGAGGATTGACTCCAATGTTGAAAGCAGCTCTACTCTGAGCATCTCATGCCACAGAGAAATCTTTCATGAAGGGAAGAGCCCACTGATGTGGAAAACTTCACTGTTGTGTTATTTTAAGAAATTGCCTGTCATCCCAACCTCAGTAAACACCACCCTAATCAGTCAGCAGCCATCAACACTAAGGTAAGACCTTTCACCAACAAAAAGATTGTGACTCACTGAAGCCTCAGATGATCATTTGCACTTTTAGCAATAAGGTATTTTAAATTAATTTTTTAGACATAATGCTATTGCACACTACAGTGTAAACATAGCCTCTATATGAACTGGGAAACCAAAAATTTGTGTGACTCATTTTATTGCAAAATTCACTATATTGTGATGGTACAAGGAACCTACAATATTTCCAAGGTACACTTGGAAATTCAAGAAGATAAGATCTACCCACGTACCCCTAAACTGAGAACAGTTTTTACTACTTTCTCCTTGCAAACTAATTAGAATCCGTTCCCATTTTCTAGTTAAAATCTGCCACCTTTTACTACGAGGACCATTTGATCTTTATTCTTTCTTGAACATACAGTCAGCATCTCTCTGTCACTGAGCTCAGCTATGCAGCAACCCTGACAAGTCCCAGTTTAAGGACGTGCTGAAAATAGTCAGCTGGTTGCCATCAGATCCATAGAGAGCCTTTGGCAGGTGCTTTAAGCTATGCTTATCTTGATCAAAAGCAGAAAGATCAGAATAACAACTTCTAAACATTACTTTCTTTTGTGAGCTTTGTGCTTTCTTAATGAGTATAAGGATTAAGAGACATGGGCTCTCCTTGTTGAAATTAGGACTATGCAAGGTATGCAGATGAACTAAAGCATTTTAGGAACTCTCCTCTATGGATCTGATGGCAACCAGCTGACTACTGTGAATTGGATGGAGTCCATTGTTAAGGGACAGTGCCCAAAGCTTGACTCTGTGTTTTCTATGTTCCAGTTGTGGTTACCTAATGTTGCCTCTAAACTTAAATGAATCTTGCCCCTAGAATACTTTCTCATCTGCCTCAAATGAATTCGGGCAGAGCACCCCAAATGACAGAGAAAGGAGCTTCATGAAGCCTTGAACAGGTTGTTCACTGATTGTGAAAAAGTGTGTTTTTTTGGAGTTGGAGTCCCATTCCATTGCCCAGACTGGAGTGCAGTGGCCCACTCCTGGCCACCGCAGTCTTGACCTGCTGGGCTCTAGCAATCCTTCCGCCTCAGCCTTCCAGGTAGCCGGAACTACAGACGTGTGCTACCACACCCGGCTAATTTTTGATTTATTGTAGAGACAAGGTCTCACCAAGTTGCCCGGGCAGGTCTCGAACCCACGGGCTCAGGCAATTCACTTGCCCCGGCCTCCCAAAGTGCTGGGATTACAGGCTGAGCCACCGAGCCCGGCCCGAAAAAGTGTTTTTCACAAGCATCTGTGTGTGTGGCCAACTTTTTTTAGTATAACTTGGTAGCAAAGTGGTGAGAGAAGAGATAACTTACACCCACCCCAATGAAAACCGACTTAACAGTATCTTTGGAAAAACAACCTGAAGATTGCCTATGCTCAGACTCCAAAGGTGGTGCTCTCCCCTTTCCAGAGGTGTGCTATGTCACTGGATGAGACTTCATCTGTCATATCCGCAAAATAGATGTCCAAAGATTGCTGCCTTGAGATAACATGAGTTTGGGTCCTCCCCCCTGCCCAGGATCCTCAGTTGAGGACCAAGCAGAGGCCTTATCAAGTTGCTCCATAAGAAACCCACTGTCCAGGTACTTCTGAATTCTGATATTGACCGAATTCTTTAGCAAAGGCCTGATTAATGGCATGTATGAGATGACAGGCAGATGACAGTTAAGGTCACTCCATGTTTCCCAGGAGATGTGGCTGGTGCTAGGTTGTCAACGGAATTTGACATGGATGATTTCTGCTAAGCCTATCTCTTTCTCTTTGTCATTTGTGGTCCAGGGGTCAGAGGCATCAGAAGCAGATTTCTCTTCCCACAAGGGGCCCCTGTGAGTCAGCATCTACTTCATACTTCTTCTCTGTGGCTTTGAGAATATCCTTGTTTTCCTACTGTTTCTTGATATTGTGACAAGTCACAGCTAAGCTGGGGAGAGCCACCACTCCCACCTCCTCAAGAACTGGTCAGGCGCAGTGGCTCAGCCCATAATCCCAGCATTTTAGGAGGCCGAGGTGAGAGGATTGCCTGAGCCCAGGAGTTCAAGACCAGCCTGGGCAACTTGATGAGACCTTGTCTCTACAATAAATCAAAAATTAGCCGGGTGTGGTGGCATGTGTCTGTAGTTCCAGCTGCTTGGAAGGCTGAGGTGCAAGGATCACCTAAGCTCAGAGAGTTGAGGTTGCAGTGGCCATGAGTGTGCCATTACAGTCCAGCTTGGGTAACAAGAGTGAGACTCCAAGTAAAAAAGAAAAAAGAACCAAGACCCATTTCTGTGTGAGCAGCATCCTGCACTGCTGCACTTGACCCCCTGGGGTGATAGGGCAAGACGCAGGTGCACAGAGGTCTCTTCTATAGTAGGTGGTGAGGGGTGTGCTGAACACCAGCTCAGACATCGAAACGCACCACAGGAGCAAGCAAGGTCTCATTCATCTCACAGAAGAGAAGGGAGACTGCATTGATCAGATGGCTCTAACATGTCACCTGCCTGGCTAGGAGCTCGCAAATTCTCATTTACTCTCCCCAGTTTCCGGGTGGAAAACGAAGGATCGGTGCGGTTCACCACCCACTCAGTTTACTCAACCTAGAGGCTGCAGAGTGGAAATAAGAAACCAAGCGACTGACCTTCCCTCTTTGCCACCCACGGTTCACTGGTCACATGGTCTGGAGAAGGGGGCTGCAGAAGTCTAGACGCATCACCCACATAGAGAAAGACCCCACAGATTGACCTGAGCTGCCTGGTATGACCACAAAAGTGCCCTTTATAGATAAACAGGCTTGGCTTTTAGAAGATACATCCGAGAAACTACAACTTAAATGGCCTGCCTTTGCTTCAGCCCAATTGACTGAAAGAAACGACAGGCACTTGGCTCAAGCACCAGAAGTATCCACAGGAGAGGCAGCGCCCAACAGAGGAGACACTCCTGAGAGGCTGGAAGGAAGAAGGGAGCAACACAACCAGGCATATTGTTAAGTTCAGATGGCAGAGTGATTATGGGAAAAGTGCCCTGGGGTTCCCCCAAAGCCTGTGTCCACTGGGGGGATCTGGCTGCTTGTTTAGGGGTCTGCCCAAGGTGGGAGGAAGCTGCCCTCTGTCACCCCGAGGGAAGCAGGGTCATATCGCCCCACATTCCTATGCTGAAATGCCCCCAAGGTGATGGTATGAGGAGGTGGGGCCTTTGGAGATAAATGTGGATAAGAATGTGAATGGGATTCGAGCCCTGATAACAAGTAGCCTGAGAAAGTTCCCTCACCCACCCACCATGTGAGAATGCAAGGAACGTAGTCTCTACAAGCGAGGGCCTCGCCGGAAGCGGAATCTGCTGGCCTCTTGACCTTCGACTTCCCAGTCTATGGAACCGTGAGAAATAAATTTCTGCTGTTCACAAGTCACTCGATGTAGGAGATTCTGTTTCAGCAGTTGGAAGGAACTAAAACACCAGCTTTCCCTGGCACTGTTATTTTACACACCAGGTGAATCAGCCACCCACCCAGCCCTGTCCTGGCTGCTGTGACTCCTATCCGGTGTGCACCGTGCTGGGTGGGCACAGGGTTAACATGAGCAGAGACCATGGAACCCCAGGGAGTTATCCAAAAAAGCATGTAGTGATGCTCTCCATCCTGCGTTGCTTCCAAATGCGGAAAGCCAAGGAAAGAGGCTTGGAGAAAGAAGGAATGGCTTGAAGAAGGTTGGCTCTCTACCTGTGGGAGCAACTATGAATTTAAGTGTTTGAAGCGGGTCATTGTTTAGGATCCTGGGGGCTGTAACACGGGGGGAACGGATAACACATGGAGCATCCAGAATTTGAAAAACAGACCGGAACTGGGATAGGGAAAGCACACATCACAGGTCAGGTCAGAGCCTCCAAGTTCCCTGCCCCAGTGAGGGAGCAGGACACTGCAAGGAAGGACAGAGGTCGAAGGAAGCTAGGGAGCTCCACAGAGTGGGAGGCATGTAGGGCTTTTCAAAGAGCAGAGAGTGCAAGGGAGAATCATCATGATTCTCCAGGCTGAGTCCTCCCACCTGTCCCATTGAGTAGTTTCAAAAATTGACAACCGCAAAGTATCTAATGGTGTTTTCACGACCAGCAGGGTAAAGAAAATCCTGATGAAACTGCCATTGAGGGCCGAATCCACAGATGTCAAGTTAAATCAAGAGGAAGGTACCGTAGTAGTCCTGCTTTCTACCAATGTATTCTTAGGCCTACAGTCAGACAACTCCAGGAACCCTGCGTCCCGACCAGGCCCTCACTGGAAAGAGGGAAGACCAAAGGCGAGGGAAGTTGGACTGACTCAGGATTAACACGGAGGAGACCCAAAAAAGCAGTCCTGGCATTTAATTTTTGAGTAGAAGATTCGACAGGGACCCAGTCATCTTCCCGAGAGGACTAGATTCCCGTGTTGCTACGGCAAACCTCTACAAATTTGCTATCATACAGTTCTGGAGGTCAGAGTCCAAATTGGGGCTCCTTGGGCTAAAACCACGTGTCAAAAGAGGCTTGAGGGGGGAATCCATTTTCTTGTCTTCCCTGTCTCCTAGAAGTTTCCCACATGCCATCTGCAACCTTAATACCCCTGGCCACGTAACGTGCCGTATTCACAGAACTAGGGATCAGGACGTGGACATGTTTAGGGAACTCTTACTCTGCCTAACCTACTGAAATTAGCAAATCACTGGCATCCATTATAAATATTTCTAGAATCAGTGAGTGCCCAAGTGAATAACGTCGCGGCCAGATTTTAAACTTAGGCTCTGCCACCTCACCACCACTGTTGCTCTTGTCCTGTCACTTCTCTCCCCATGTCCAGTTTTGGGCTCATCACTGTGTCCGGGGACACTTCTGCTCCCCCACCTATCTGCTTTGAGTCCCTTCCTCATGTGGCTCTCGGGTTCACAGCCCCCGCCTCCCTTCTCTGGTTCTGACCCCCTTCCGGGTTCTCCATCCCGGTGCACAGGGTCTGATTTGATGCTATCTAACCTGACAGGTTCCCAGCCACGTGGCTTCACGCGAGGGAGCCCTGGGCATCTCGTTCTACTTACGCAATGGCTTACGCAACTGCTCTTTGGCTGCATCGGCCCCTGTGTGTTGGCGGCCGTACCTTCCCCGCCAGCCTCTGGAAAGGCTCGAAATAGATTTTTAAACCAGCTCCACATCTGCTTCTGCTTTCCCTGCCAGATTCCTTGTCTTTCTCTCTCTCTCTCTCTCTCTAATGACCCCTTTATTTTTTTCATGCTCCTATCTTAATCCTAAAGAGGGAAGGGGGTGAGTCAAAGGCCAGTGTCTGAAAAGCCAGACCCCAGCATCTTCTACCGGCTGCTGGGAGTAAGAAAGAGAAGTAAGAAAATCATGAGGAATTGCTAGCACTGACTAGTGCACCAGGGCTCTACGTTCTACTTTGTTTACTGCTCTATTCTATCAGCCTAAGAGGCAGACTACATATTCTGTAAGACAGGATGACTACAGCTCCACCTTATGGGTTGATTTAAGATTGAGATCCGAGGCAAGTGGACAACTGGACAAGGACTCGCACCTTGGCCTTCCCTCTCCCCAGCAGTAGCGAGCAACTCCAAGGTCATGCCAGAAGCAGGCACAGAGTGAAGACCAGAGGCTGTCTGTGGCAGAGCTCGTGTTAGGCACAATTAGTAAAGCCAAGCCTCTTGGGTACATGGTTATGTGATGCTCTGCTTCCAGACAGCAGTGTGGGGGATGGTTCAAAAGCCACCTTAACACCCGACCATGAATTTAGGGAACCAGGATTTCCTTGTTCGGCCTAGTAAGTCATATTCACAGATATATAGTAGCTCCATTTTCCATAATATTCCACTGTTTGCCACCGGAATATGGCCACAGTGATGGTGCGCATTGACTATGCTATGAACGGGAGGCAATTGGGTGATGAGGGCTAATGATCGTCTACCTTCTTAATGCTAAGTGACTTACTACCCATAAACACGCTCAGGAAGTGCTACGGGAAGCTCCCGCCCGCTGAACACATGCAAGTTAAGCTTCTTAATTGAAAATATAATCTGTATTGCAGAGATTAAAATATATTGGATTCATCTGGGCTCAATTCTTCCCCATTGTCCCGCATACATTTTCTTTATGCTACACAATCAAATTAGTTCCCCTGCTATGGAAATTATTTCAACACAATAAATCAATTTTATAGTGAAGCTATGACTGAATGTCCTATTTAAAGGCAAAGCAAATCAGGGATGGAAACAATTTTCCTACTGATGTGATCAGTATTTGCACCGTATGCCTTTGGCGGTCTACACTGCCTTTATCTCTTTTTGATGTCTGGGTTTTCTTGTGTTCCCCTTTGTTGTCCTTGAGAAGACTTTAGTTTTGGGTGATGGAGAAGAGGCAGGTCGGCAGATTCCTGCCCGTCAAAGTGCCAGAGCAAGGCTTAGAGGGGACAGGTTGGCAAGGCTGGCTTCACCATTCCAGTCTCTGGTCGAGGGACAATCCCATCTGCCATCCTCCCGTGCAGCCTTCCCAGAGCTTTTCATCAAGACCAACACAGCCTTTCAGGGACTCGCCAGCCCCTTGTAGCCCTTTTTATTTATTTTTGTAAGTCAACAGTCACTGGCATTATATGTCTTCCGAATTATTTTCTGAGCCCCTGTCCAAGGAGAAGGCAGATTCCATGAAGACAGGGGCTTGGTGAGTCTTCTTCAGCATTACATCGCTGGCATCTAAGCAGGGCCTGGCACCAACATCTATTCACAATCAAAACGCCTTGTATTTGTTTTGTTTTTGTTTTGAGTTGGAGTCTCACTCTGCTGCCCAGACTGGAGTGCAGTGGCCGCTCCCGGTCACCGCAGCCTCGACCTGCCAGGCTCCGGCGATCCTTCCGCCTCAGCCTTCCGAGTAGCCGGAACTACAGACACGCGCTGCCACGCCCGGCTGATTTTTTGATTTATTGTAGAGATGAGGTCTCGCTGCCCAGGCGGGTCTCGAACCCGTGAAAACACCTTGTAAAGTGAGATTAACGCCCCCACACTTCTGCAGCTTTGGCCTCCATGTGGTGGCGTTAAAACACCTTGTAAAGTGAGATTAACGCCACCACATGGAGGCCAAAGCTGCAGAAGTGTGGGGGAGGCCATGCATTCAGAGGTGGCCCTCAGGCCCTGACACAAGACCCGGATCCACTTCAGCCCTTTCACGCTCTAGGCCTTGCCCAGGTCGCTGACCCTCCCTGGGAGGCTCCTGTCTCCTGCACTCATGGTTAACGCCTTCCCATTTCACAGCTCCCAGCCATCCCGGATCCACTGGTTCCTTCTCACATGCTCTTGAGAACGGTGTGCCTCTCCTTCAGGGTGCCTGGATCACCCTTGTTCATACATATTCGTTCTTTTGGTTGTCTGAGCAATGTCCAGTGCGCCTTCCCTAACCCCCACTCCTTGAAAAGAGACCCCCCCCGCCCCAAACAGACTTCTCGCCTGCTTTGGCCTCCACTGATCCCAGCATCTAGCACTCCACCCTAACCCTTAGCAGGTACCCAATGCACACCTGAATAGGAAAAGGATGAACAAACGTGGTGACGGAAATGGTCCAGAAGCTCATTTGTTATTTTCAATTTGAATGTCAGTGCACATAGCGAATCAGGATCCAGCTGTGTCATTATGCACACTTCTGGGGTTTTTTTTTTTTGTACCTTGATGTTTAAATATGAGAAATTAACCATTTTCTTTCTTCCTTTTTTAAAAATTTTAGACACATGTCTACTTTAAGCTGGGAAAAGAGAAGAGAAATGACTGCTGAGCAAAATCACTTCCCAGACAGAGAGTGGGCAGCATTAAAGACAACACCTACCTTCAATACTGTGGCTTGATTACCAGCCTAAGGCCACTGTCTCCCTTATCCTTTGAAAGAGCCAGGTCAGAGCCTCTAGATGCAAATTCCACTGGTGTCCCCTACTGTGAACCTCACAGCATGACAACGGCTGCAGTCCAAACAGCTTGGGGTGTCTAAGAACTCAGGTGTCCTCAATAATACAATGAGTCCTGTAAGTGGCACACACTGAATCTGCAGGCACACTTATAAGTTGGAACGTCTTCACGTTGCAGAATTTTCAAAGCTGACCAAGTTCATTATCTCAAGTCACCAAACTCTAAGAGATGGCTCTAACACATGTGTTAAACGGCTGTCCAAGAAGCTGCAGCATAAGGCAGTTTCAGTGGATTACCGGGCTCAATATCGTCCCTGAGTGAATGAATGTGAACTAGAATCCATATCTCCTATCTCTGGACACTGTGGGTTCTCACCACTTCACTGTGAATTCTGTAATCAATAATCAGGGGTTTCGGGTGAGCAGAGGAATAGTGCTCAGCAGGAGAAGTGAGATACCTGGACTCCAGGTTGGAAGTTGAGAATTGCCTGTATAGACATGGTGAGCAAGTGAGGATAGAAAAATCTGTATGATTTCAACAAATCAAAGGATTATGCATTATACCACTTTTTAGAAAAAGAAAATTTGCTTCAACGCTTTTTTGTAAGAGGCTGATGTGGAGTAAACCTTTCTCTCCTGTCCCAAACTCCGGTCCCTACACAGTCAGGATTGTTTTTAACTTAGGATTTTTGAATAAGAACACAACACGTGTCTTTGCGCCCATATCCCCAGGCTTATATAAAAATATTCACTTAATGAGGTCACAGAGTTAATATTAAAATGTCTGAAATACATAGTGTGGGCCCAGAAAAACTGTCAGCAAAGTCTCAAAATAGCTTTACTAACGTCTGTCAAGTTTTGGGAAATAATCCAGGAAAATGATCCAAGAGTGTACACAGAAGAGTCAGCTCATTTTAGCTAATAACAGCACAGTGAACACGGTTTTAGGTGAAATTTTTGATTATTTGAGGGGGATTTCTTCTGTTCCCCGCTGACATGTTTCCCGGCCTTGCGGGAGTCTGTCCTTGGCGGGGAGTGTCTATTTCCAAGTCCACCCACACATAAGACCACGAGCAAGGTAGTCTGGCGCGGCAGAGCAGGTGTGAGCAGTGAGGAGAGGCTGGCGGGTGGCTGTTCAGGCCCTGCTCTGCTGCCGTCTCAGTTTGCCTGCAGGATAATGCTGTTCCATAAACCCATACTCAGTTATCCTGTCAACCCCATTCTTCTGAGTTAAGGGTCATACATCTCTGCCAAACTCACTCACAGTTCCAAAAAATAAAACCAAGGTGTCACAAAAATAACAATCCAAAACATGGCGCTTTCTGGAAAAAAAAAAAAAGAAGCAAGACAAAGCCTTTTGTTTTTAGTACTGTGTTCAAAATGAATCCCAACACAATGCCAGACAGAACACAGCATTTTCTAACTTTATCTCAATATGATTTCTGATTTCTACAAGTAAAAAAGCATACCTGCTAAGCAATGGTATGGAGATTTATCATTGGATAAATAAAACACACCAGTCTCTCCCCTCCACCCCCAAATTCTAAATAAAGATGGGATGGGGGAAATATAGGTTGAAAAGTACAAAGTTGCAGTTATATTGGATGAATGTCTATAGCTCTAATGTATAGCATGGGGACAATAGTTAATAATACTGTACTGTAGACTGGAAATTTGCTACAAGCATAGATTTTATTCTTACCACAAAAAAATAATCAAACGTGAGATGTGTATGTGAGATGATAAATGTTAATTTACTTGACTATGGTAATCACTTCACTATATATATCAAAACATCATGTTTCATACCTTAAGTATATACCAAAAAAAAGAGAGTAAGCACTCAAAGCCTGTCCTCCAGCTATTTGAAAAGAACATTTAGAACCCTAGAATTCAACTGAAGTGACTTCTAATGAATTATGATATTAGTTTGTATTAGTTTGGCAGGGATGCTGTAACAAAAGATCGCAGGCAGTGTGGCTTAAATAACAGAAACTTATTTTTTCACTGGTGGAGGTTTGGAGGCTGAAGTCCAAGATCAAGGTGTCAGCAGGGTTGGTTTCTTCTGTGGCCTCTCTCCTTGGTTTGTAGATTACTATCTTCCTCCTGTGTCTTCACATGGTCTTCCCTTTGTTTTTCTGCATGAGAATCTCCTCTTCTTATAAGGACACCGGTCACATTAGATTAGGGTCTACTCTAATGACCTTGTTTAACCTTAATTACCTCCTTAGAGACCCTATCTCAGGGCCAGGTGCAGTGGCTCACACTTGCAATCCCAGCACTTTGGGAGGCTGCGATGGAAGGATTGCTTGAGCCCAGGAATTCAAGACCAGCCTGGGCAACATAGTTTTTGTCACTACCAAAAAACAAAAAATTAGCCTGGCATGGTGGCATGCACCTGTAGCCCCAGCTACTCAGGAGGCTGAGGCAGAAAGATCGCCTGAGGCCAGGAGGTCAAGGCTGAGGTGAGCTGTGATCCTGCCACTGCACTCCATCCTGGGCAACAGAGTGAGGCTCTGGATAAAACAAAAACAAAAACAAAAACAAAAACAAAGAAAAACCCTATCCCCAGATACAGTCACATTCTAAGTAAATGCGAGTGGAAATTAGGACTTCAACATATGAACTTTGGATTTTTAAAGCCTGAAGAACAGATTCCCGCAGATGTCCCTATGTGTATACCTGGTGCTACCTTTTTTCTTTGCCAATGTCTCATGCCATGGTTCCCCAATCCTCACTCATGGAGGAGGGGCCAGTTCTCTACTGTCCCAACCTGATAACCACACTAATGTAAGAAAGAGCTAGCTGAGTCCATTCCTAAGACCAGGAAGCCCCCTATGGCCCAGGACCAGTTGTCCAGAAGGAGGGGATTTGCTTGTCCTAGGGACTAATCTTTCCTCTGGGGATACTGCACCTGCTCTGAGCTTATTAATCACGGCTATTCTTATCATTATTGTTTATATATGCCTCTCTGCCATCTGAACGGTAAGCACCTTGACCCCTGACTCCCCAAAGGCACAGAGTGAAGACTCACTCAACATGTAATTCCCGAATGCCCACCCCTCCTCTAGAGGGGTTTACTTACAATGCTGGTGACCTGAGAAATTTCATATCATGAGTGTCCAGTCCCTATGCCAGTTCTAGGAGGGGTGGCAGGTAGGGCACACACATACCTGAGTTTTCAGACACCACAAATGTGGCTCCTTCCACAGCCACTTTCTGGAGGAATCTGGGAAGACTTTGAAAATGAGCCTCCCTTGAATGAATTTCCTAGTCCACCCTGGTGGCTCTCCTTGTCTGTTGTGACTGCTAGTTTTCAACAAAAACCTGACTCTGGAAATGGGGTTTGTGAAGCTTGGTCTACATAGATGTGCATATGTTATCATTCATAATATTGAAGGCCAGAAGGGCAGTCACAACTCAGAACTGCAGGAAGTCCATTCATAATGGAAGTTGCTCAAGTTGTTTTGGACTCCCCCTGCACCGATGTGATACCCACCTCAGAGGCTGGCAGCAGCAATGTACCTAAAGTCCGCCCAGAATCCACCTTGAGGAGCTAGCGTTCATCTCCGAGTGGCCTTTTAGCATTTCGTTTCCCTTTCTTCAGCTTGTAGCTGAGAAAAACTGATCTATCAAATCGTATTAAACACACACACACACACACACTCTCCAACCTAATGCTAAATGTCCCTGCAAAGGAATGCTTTTTCATGGCCTGCCTTTTCCTGTTTTCAAGATGCACTAAAAATAGGTATCGTTCTGATCACCCGGGTCTTTGGAGGAAGGTCATGCCATGAGCAAGCTTACCAGCCCAAGTGTGAAAACAGGTGCGTGCAGGATGCTTCTGAGCGAAGAGAAACATGTGCAGTTTCAATATTTGCGGTTATGAACGGTCATTTTCCCCAAAGGGTGCAAAACCACAAAAACCACCACATAAAATCTGTTCCGCATAAAACCTCTGAACAGAACAAATCGATGTGCACATTGGAGGGAATGCTTCCAAAAAATAACACGCACAGACGCGGATCAAACACAAACACGTAAAAACTCAGAGCCATGCCAGATGGCAGCCTGTGAAAGCCAAGGGTCCCTGCAGTTCCTCGTGGGGGCTGTGCTTCTAGATTAAGTCCCTCTGCTCTTAGGTAAATCTGTCTCACAGGAACTAGCATTTGGTGGCATCCCCTGAGTGTATCTTCAAAGGGAACTCAAGGAGGTAGCAGGGAAGGAGGAGCTCTGTACCAGGGAATGAGTGTCTGCTCCCCTGTGCCAGGTGTTTGCTGTGGGGAGGAGAATGGGAGGTGACAAGAAGGGACAGGGTAAAGGACAGGGTCCAGATCAGGAATGAGCAAACTTGGCTGTGTACAGGGGTTCACACCTGTAACCTTGAGGCCTTTAGGAGGCCAAGGCAGGAGGATTGCGTGAGCCTATGAGTTCAAGACCAGCCTGGGCCACATAGCAAGGCCTTGTCTCCACAAGAAATAAAACAACAACAGCCGAGCATGGTGGCATGTGCCCATAGTCCCAGCTACACTGAAGGGTGAGGCAGAAGAATTGTCTTAACACAGGGGGCAGAGGCCACAGTGAGCCATGATCCAGCAGTTCCTCCCACAAAAGAGAAAACAACAACAACCAAAAAACAAGGAGTAAACTTCTCTCAGGACTGCATCCTGGAAGGATACAGTTAGGTCCCAAGCAAGCCCCTAACAATATCAGAAAATAAGAAATGAGCTTATTGATGATGCAAGGGGCAAATGTTTCATTTGACAAAGTCTCTGATCATGAATGCAGATTCTGGAAATATCATGAGTCAGTTTCTTGCCGTTACTTAACTACTATTCTCTGAAGTCCAGTGTTTGAAGTAGTTGAAGGTACAGAGCAGTGGCAAGTATCGTTCACCCCCGCCTCCATTCCTCCATTCTGTTGCTGGGTACCTCCTGGGGAGCTCGAATTTGGGAACTAAAGATGCTTCGGATGCTGTCCCTGCTTGTGTGTCAGGGTTACCGAAAACGACAGCATTACATATGGGCTTCACTCAGTGGGGAGGAGAGGGCTGTGGATATTGTCCTACGGGAATGGAGGAAAAAGAGGGTCTGGAGGCTGTAGCCAATTGGGAAGTCTTCCTAAGGAGCTGGCATAGGGAGTGGCCTCGCAGCTGAGGTCTGGCTGAGACCTGATGGCCAGCAGAGGGGACAGCAGGGGTAACAGCTGAGGGTCAACAGAGCCCAGAGCTTCAGTCTATTTGCAGCCCAGCATGGAGGGGCCGAGGGCCAAGGCCTCGACGGCCAGGCTGAGGGAGTACGTGGAAGTCTCTCCTGAACAAGACTTTGTGAAAGGTTTCTGGCAGGAAAGAGAAGCAGCTGTGGTGTGAGAAATGGTGGTGCAAAGTCGAGAGACCAGAGGCTGGTGGGTGAGAGCGAGGGGCGGCTACAAGGAGAAGGCTAGTCTGGCTCTCAGGAGGATGGTGGTGGAGGAACCAGGACCAAAGGGAACCCCCGTTTGGGAAGAAAGAAAATAAACATCACTTACGATAAATGGAATGCGGAAAGGCATTGCAGACTCAGCAAGCCCACCATCTTGAGCCCTTAAGAGATTCGGCGAGCCGGGCTCGGTGGCTCAGCCTGCCATCCCGCGCTTTGGGAGGCTGAGGTGAGTGGATTGCCTGAGCCCGCGGGTTCGAGACCCGCCTGGGCAGCTAGGCAAGACCTCATCTCTACAATAAATAAAAAATTAGCCGGGCGTGGTGGGGCGCACCTGCAGTTCCAGCTACTCGGAAGGCTGAGGCGGAAGGATTGCCGGAGCCTGGCGGGTCGAGGCTGCGGTGGCCGGGAGTGTGGCCACTGCACTCCAGTCTGGGTGACAGAGTGAGACTCTAACTCAGAAAAAAAAGAGATTCAGCGGGGGTCAGTTCTAGGGGTTTGGAGTGGGGACAGAGATGGAGTGGACTTGTGCCCAATGCATGCCAGTCACCTACCCAAAATGCCATATGAGTAAAGAAAGTGTGACGCCCTCATCAGAGTCCATCCTGCCAGGCTTTCCTACCCGTGGTGACTTAAGAACATAAGCAGCAGCCTGTGCCCTGGAGAGCTGCATGGGGTGTGGGAGCCAAGGCCTCTGATGTTGGCAGTCCCCAGAGGGGCGATGCCAACCTTCACTATCAGCCAATGCACCAGGGAATGAGTGTCTGTTCCCCTATACCAGGACTCCACACCAGAGAGCAATTCTGTGGACACAGCCAACCAGGGGCCTGGCGGGAGATTTGTAAACCAAATCTAATAGCCAGAATTCTCTCCTTCCTCAGCAGTGATGGGCCTACCAAGAGCCTTGGGTAAGACACAGCACTGTGAAAACAAACCACCACCATCAGAGCCACAAGAACACACAGGACAGCTAGGAGCCAAATTAGGAAGTTCTTGGCTGAACTTGTTGTTTGTTCTGAAATCCTGTGGTAATTTGTGGAGTGAGGCGCACAGACCATCAGGCCTGTCTCAGGGGTCTGGGTTCTGCTCTCAGCCCTGTCCCCAACTAGCTGTGGGTCACTTCACCTCTCTGGGTTCAGTTTCCTCATAGGTAAAACAAAAAGGTAAAAGAGATGACTATGAACTTGACCACCGTGCAAGCCACAAGCCGCCACATCCTACATCGCCACGTGGGCAGCCCCCGTTACTGACTCCCAGTCACTGAGGCTCTGACATCTGCTCCCAGGATAGTGTGGTGTGTCCTGAGGCGAGGCTTCAGGCATGCCAGAGACCATGGAGATTTACTGACAGACAAATATCTGAATGAGAATAGGTAGCCCTAAAGCTTTCTTCTTGACCTATGAAACTGCCCACCTATCTGTGACTTAAACTCACTGTTCTAGAATGATCAAAAGAGAAAGCAGAAGAGGAGAAGGCAACGGTGTTTATCAATTGCTCCAGAGGACCAATAAAGCACTATTTCCAACAGCCATTTCTCTACTTAAACAGCAATGTCTTTGCCTAACTTGGGTCTCTGTTAAGCTCCTTCTTCATCAGTTGTTTCTTTCTCTTATGTGGACAAATGATACACGTTAGTGATATTTTTTTGAAGCCATGACTAATAACCTCTTAGTGCCAGACAAGAGGACTCCTAGAAGAAGCCAATTATTGGGTGGTGTGTGATATAGCAGGGAAGTTGAATATAAGACAGAGGAGGCAGTGGGTAGCAGGACTCTATAACTGATTACCCAACTAGGACACTCTCGAAAGTGAAAAGAGATGCGATTGATAATCACACCAGAGCACCGGTTAAACTGGGCTCTGTGGTCTCACTTCCTCTGGGTAACTCCTGGCTTACCTTTACCTCCCAACCATGGCAACTCTGCAGCCAATGGCAACTGCCCCCTCTGCTGAAATGACTTCAAAAGCCCAAACTTGAGTGGTCAACAGACTATTACCTTTTTAGCCCTCTTTAGAGGCTCTTTAAGTTGACTTCTTTATGAACTTCTGAGAGTCAGCACTGCCTGCATGATTCAGTAAAAAGAGAAAGGCAAAAAGACCTCTGGTCAGTTCCATCTCTGCCCATTACCGCTTCAACTACCTTGGACAAGTTCCTGACCCTTTCTGAGACTCTATAAGAAGAGTGTAGACTGAAGAGCCCTGAGAGAACCATAAGGGAAAGTCCATGGATTTCAATAAAGGCAAAACAAAACACACATCACACCCATCAGGAGAGCTACTAATTTTAAAAAATGAAAACAACAAGTGTTGGTGAGGATGTGGAGGAATTGGAGCCCTTGTGTATTTCTGGCGGAAATATAAACGGGTACAGGGGCTGAAAATGAGCAGTTCCTCAAAAGATTAAAAACAGAATTACCATATGATCCCCCAATCCCTCTTCTGAGTATATATACGAAAGAACAGAAAGCAGGTTCTCAAATAGATATTTGCACACCCACGTCCACAGCAACATGATTTACAAGAGCCAAAAAGCAAAAACAACCCGAGTGTCCAGCAATAGATGAATGAATAAATAAAATCTGTCCTGTTCATACAGTGAAATACTATTCAGTCTTCATAAAGAAGGAAATTGTGACACGTGCTACAACATGGTTGCACCTTGAGGGTATTATGCTAAGTGAAATAAGCCAGTCACAAAAAGGCAAATATGGTCTGATTCCACTTATATGAGGTTCTTAGGAGAGTCACATTCATAGAGATAGTCAGTAGAGCGGAGAGAGAGGAACTAGTTTCAATTTTGTAAGATGAAAAAGTTCTGGCAGAGTAATGTGACGTACTTAACACTGCTGAATGGGCACAGG
This sequence comes from Carlito syrichta, assembly GCF_000164805.1. Lineage (NCBI taxonomy): Eukaryota > Metazoa > Chordata > Mammalia > Primates > Tarsiidae > Carlito > Carlito syrichta. The sequence continues at coordinate 344,502 of NW_007016346.1, forward strand.
CATGTTGATCGTTTTTCCTTTTTCTTTCTTTTTTTTTTTTTTTGAGTTGGAGTCTCACTCTGTCGCCCAGGCTGGAGTGCAGTGGCACGTTCATGGCCACTGTAGCCTTGACCTGCTGGGCTCAGGCGATCCTTCCACCTCAGCCTTCCAAGTAGCTGGAACTATAGGCGCACGCCACCATGTCCAGCTAGTTTTTTGATTTATTGTAGAGATGAGGTCTCGCCAAGTTGTCCAGGCTGGTCTCGAACCCCTGGGCTCGGGCAATCCTCTCACTTCGACCTCCCAACGTGCTGGGATTATAGGCATGAGCCACTGCACCCAGCCTTTTTTCCTTTTTCATTAAAAAAATTCTTCAGTTTTTAATTGTGGTAAAATACAGATAACATAAAGTTTATCATCTGTCCTGTTTTTAAGTATACTGTTCAACAGTGTTAAGTACATTCGCATTGTTATGCTAGAACTTTTTCATCTTATCAAATTGAACCTATTCCCTCCCCCACCACCTTCCTGACTATCTCCATGAGTTTGACTTCACCAGGGACCTCCTATAAGTGGAACCATAAACAGTAAACACACCGCTCAGTCAATGGTACTTTCTGCATCACCACCAGCACATGGATTTGGGCGCTGCACCAACAAAGCCCATCATGGCTGATCTTCACGGGCTCCTTCTCTAGGTGAGAAAACAGCAGGCTCCTTGGCCCCTATTTGCACGGCAAAACTGGGGAAACCATGTCCATTATGGGTGTAGGGACCATTGGGCAAAGACAAAACAAGACTGTTTGATCAGCACTGGAGGCTGCAAAACTGGAGAGGTCTAAACACCCACAGAGAACTTGAGGGGACAGGACAAGGCCCAAAGACCAGCCACTTCCAGAATGATTCGTGTAAAGCCAAAGGTCCCCAAGGGAAGGAGGAAGGAAGACTCCGGTCTAAGGGCAGTCTGAAGGAATCAAGAGTTTAAGTCATTTCATGCTGGGCCCACCCTGGGGAGAACTTTCTCTCTTCTCGCTGAGGACGAGCCAAGCAGGGGATACGGGAGGGGCTTGAAGAGAAACAGAAAAATCCCTCCTCGAAGGAGGAATGAGTTTGATAGAGGGTGTGGGGAGTTAAAACCTAATCAATGAGGATCTGCTGTGGACAGAGACAGGACTATGATGTAAAGGACTAAGGGTGGAAAATTCCTTAGCTGAAATGCTTGGGACCAGAAGTGTTTTGGATCTCTCTCTCTCTGTCTCTTCCTCCCCCACTCTTCCTGCTACTACCCTCCGTTTCTCCCTCCCTTTCTCCCTCCCTCCAGATCTTGGAATATTTAGCAGCTGAGCACCCCAATCTGAAAATCCCCAATCCAAACTGCTCCAATGAATATTTCCTTTGAGTGTCAAGTCGGTGCTGAGGAAGTTTTGGATTTTGGAGCATTTCAGATTTTCAGATCAGGGATGCTCACCCTGAATGACATGAAGATGGGGGTTGGGCAGACTCAGTGGCTCAGCCTGTCATCCCAGCACTTTGGGAGGCCAAGGAGAGAGGATTGCCTGAGCCCGCGAGTTCTAGACCAGCCCGGGCAACTTGGCGAGACCTCGTGTCTACCATCAATAAAACAAATTTTTAAAACTGAGATGGAGCCGGGCTCGGTGGCTCAGCCTGTAATCCCGTGCCTTTGGGAGGCTGAGGTGAGTGGATTGCCTGAGCCCGCGGGTTCGAGACCCGCCTGGGCAGGCGAGACCTCATCTCTACAATAAATCAAAAAATTAACTGGGCGTGGTAGCGCGCGTTTGTAGTTCTAGCAACGTGGGAGGCGGAAGGATCGCCGGAGCCCAGCAGGTCGAGGCTGCGGGGGCCGGGGG